>NW_015173442.1:0-4337 GCF_001447785.1 Gekko japonicus | reverse complement strand
TTTCTATCACGCGTTTTTGCCGCACAAGGTATCGGTGGCAGTACCCTTGCACGCACTTTTACACAAGGATGCAAAGTGGACATGGGGACAAGCCGAGGAAACGGCTTTCACAGGAGTAAAGGCACTGTTAACTTCCAACGCTGTTTTGACTCATTATGATGAGCAAAAACTCCTGATTTTGGCTGCAGACGCTTGGCCTTTTGGAATAGGCGCAGTTTTGAGCCACCTGATGCCGAATGGAAGCGAAGCGACTATCACTTTCTATTCAAGGTCTCTGTCTGTGGCAGAACGGAACTATGCCCAGATAGACAAGGAAGGTCTGGCATTAGTAGCGGCTGTCAAAAAGTTCCATGATTTTGTTTTTGGCAGGAAATTTGTGTTGGTCACGGACCACAAGCCGCTACTGGGGATTTTCGCGCCCGATAAGCAGCTGCCTAACATCATGTCCCCTAGAATGCTTAGATGGGCGTTGTTTTTGCAGGCATACGACTTTGATCTGGAACACCGGCCGGGTAAGGCCATAGGGCATGCTGACGCACTCAGCCGCTGTCCCTTACCTAACCAAGGAACCGATCCAGCCCCGGCATGTGAAATCTTGGCCATAGACGAACTCCTCCAAGCACCAGTCTCTTCTAAAGACGTGGCTACACACACTGCTAAAGACACTGTTCTATCCCGTGTTCTTAACTGGGTGTGGAGGGGGTGACCAATGGGCAGTATGGAACACGGGTTCCAGCCTTACAAAGCCCGCCAAACAGAACTTTCCATATCAAAAGGTTGCATACTCTGGGGAAATAGAGTTGTGATCCCAGAGACACTCAGGCACAGGGTCTTGCAATCCTTACATGAAGGGCACCCGGGAATGGTGCACATGAAGGCCTTAGCGAGGGGGTATGTATGGTGGCCCAGAATGGATAAAGCTATTGAGGAATGGGTACACGTTTGTAACCAGTGTCAGCAGAGCAGGCCAGACCCTCCAACAGCTCCACCACAAAAATGGGAGTCCTCGGGAAAGCCATGGTCAAGACTTCACATGGACTTCGCCGGCCCTGTACAGGGACAAATGTTTCTAATCATTGTAGATGCCTGGTCTAAATGGCTGGAGGTAGTGCAAATGAATACAACCACTTCCACAGCTGTCATACATGCACTCCGTAGGCTGTTCGCGACCCACGGGTTGCCGGACACTCTGGTCAGCGACAATGGCCCTCAGTTTGTGTCTAACGAATTCAGGCAGTTCCTAGCAGACAACGGCATCCGCCAAATTACTGCTGCCCCATTCCACCCGGCTTCCAATGGTCAGGCCGAACGAATGGTCCGCACGGCCAAAGAAGCACTGGAGCGATTAACAGAGGGGGATTGGAGTGTGAGGCTAGGGGCATTCCTATTGCGTCAGCACACCGCCCCCTGTAGCACAACAGGCCGTAGCCCGGCCGAACTCCTTATGGGAAGGCGGCTAACTACCCGTTTAAATAGACTGCACCCTGACCTAAACGAACAGCAGGAGGAACGTACTGACTCACATACGAAGGTGCGCATGTTTGAGGGCGGGGACAAAGTTTTCGCCCGGAATTACGATAGTGGGCACTTGTGGGTTCCCGGGAAAATATGTGAATGTATTGGCTCTAGAATGTATGTAGTGTTGCTAACCGATGGTAGGAGATGGCGGCGCCACGTGGACCAGTTAAGGAGGCATTGGGCTAAGGACAGCACTGACTCTCCGGCTGGGTCTTCCGAATTAGTCGTTCCGCCTTCCGTTTTGGAGGAAAATGCAGAGTTACCGAGTACTGCAGGGCATAGTTCTGGCATCGAAATAGCAGCCCCGGCCGTAAAAGCGCCTGACTCAGGGTTTGCGGAGCCACAGTTAGACGCCCCGCAAAGCGGAACCGCTGAGCTTGTTCCCCTTAGAAGGTCTCAGCGTGCACACAGGGCACCGACATATCTAGCTGACTATGATTGCAGCAAACTTTTTAATACTGACTGACAGGCATCGGGTAAAGTGTGATATGTAAATATGACTGTAAAATAAAGATATGATGTCTTAACTTAGGGGGGAGGAATTGTTATGTACTGACAGTATAACATGAATCACCTAATCCACCTCCCATGTTGAGCTTCGAGCCAGCCAAGGCTCCGACTGTACTCAAAAGCTATTGGTCGCATCATAACAGCGACCAATCACAAACGGACTATTCCCTGAGCGGGAAGAGCTCTGATTTGCCCTTATCCTTGCAATCTGATTGGTTGTTATGTATATAGTAGGAGTGGCTATATTAGCCCGGCATGTTTAAAAGGAGCCCAGCTCCAATGTTTTACTGTTCTGGTTTCTGAATGCGTTTGAGTGCTTGTTCGATACTTCCATTAAAGCTGAATCACTTGCTGAAATCACTCTCTGAGTCTTTGTTAGCGCGATCTAACATTAACTACATTGGCACTTCCTAAGTCCATTTTACTATAGAGTGTCTAAGACAGGGAACCAAATATCCAGAGGACTGGCTAACTCATTGGTGTCGCAGTCTTTACTGGTGATCATATGAATTTTCTCTAATAAGAAAAAATCCCACACGTGTTGCCACATTTGGACCGTAGGGGGAGTTGAAGATTTCCAGGTTTGCGCAGTGACTATTTTGGCTGCTACTATCAGCAAATTAATCAGTTTCTTTTTCATTGCAGTTGGACTATCGGCCAAAGGTGGAGCAGGAACAGAGCTGGATCCAGAGGTAAAGAATGTCCAGTGATCGTTTGAATTTGTTCTAAAATTTGGGACCAAAACTGAAGAATAGCTGGGTACTGCCACCAGGTGTGAAAAAATGTGGCTTTGTTATGTCGGTTGGAATTTACGTCCATTGTTGGTTGACCTGCCCAGTGTTGGTACCTTTTTGCAAGCAATTTCGGAGACAGTTACAACAATGACGGGGATGGCACCAGAATGTACTCCAGAGAGCCTTCTATTAGGAGCAGATTAGAACAAAGATCAACCTCAATGGATAACCAATGCTATTGTGATTCTTTTATCCTTTTATTTCCATTGCCCTGTCTCTACAGATGTGGCACACACGACTGTGGAATCATTATGTTTTAGCTAGGCTTACTTTTAATGTGAACCAGACGACATCAGCTAGAGGCCTCTAAGAATTTAAGAAAATCTGGCCACCGATTCTAACTTAACTTTCTAATCAGAAGGAAATTCCAAAGCAGTTATATAACTGTTATGTTTAGCATATGTCAATGTATATTCTATAGTTAAATGATATATTTTTAAACTATATTTACTATTTTTATGTCCTTAATCTTAATAAGATCTGTATGAACCCTTTTATGGTTGATGAGGTATTGATTTTTTCTTTCTTTTCTATTTTGTATTTTTTGTTAAAATTGGGGGAAAAAATAAAACATTAAAAAAACCCTTACGAGTTTTAACTCAGTAACGTTAGAATTCTGTAATGAACTGTTAGTGATCCCTTTAAAGCCCCCTAGTGATTCCTAAAGAAATGTCCAGTACCTCTCACGATTTTTGTCCCTGGGGATCTTGCTGTCACGCTGCTTTATCCTTGTCATCTCCACATTCCCTAATTTTCAACAGGTCTCAAAAGAGAGGCTGGGGCACGGAAGGCAGTGTGAACAGGATGACTCCTAAGCACACTTCTGAGATTACTTCAATATGTGGCCACAAGAGGGAGCCATTTTTAAAACTGAAAACACCTGTGTGCTTGGGAGTGGATTGGCACACAGTGTAATTGCTGTAATATCGTGGTCACACCCTCTCAATAGCTGGCCCTAAACAGCAGTCCAGCCTCAGTGTTCTGTACTAGCTGCAGCTTCCAAACACTCTTCAAGGGTAGCCCCAACTGGAGCACATTGCAGTAGTCTAGTCTGAAAATAACGAAGACGCAGATTACTGTGGCTAGATCTGATGGATGCAGGAACAGATGCAGCTGGCACACCAGCCAAAGCTGGCAAGAATCACTCAGAGCCACCCAAGAGACCTGTTTTCTAAGACGACTACTGTGCCAAGTAGCACTCCCAAGTGGCAGAACCAGATTCTGAAGAGGAATATAACCCCATCCAAGACAGGAGGGATGTAACAAACCCAGAGAACCATTGATCCTTAAAGTCAGTCTCTCAAATTGAACCTCAGCTTGAAGAACGCATACAAATTACATCCACTTATTGTTGTTTTAGGGTTGCCAGCCTCCAGGTGGGGCCTGGAGATCTCCCAGGATTACAACTCCTCTCCAGGTGACAGAAACCAGTACCCCCCGGAGAAAATGGCCGCTTTGGAGGGTGGATTCTATGGCATTCGATCCCGCTGAGGTCCCTGCCCTTCCCTCCCCAAA
>NW_015173441.1:0-4362 GCF_001447785.1 Gekko japonicus | reverse complement strand
TTTCCACAACGGGCTTTACTGCTAGTGGGAAATAAAAGAGAATGGAGATACATCAGTGAACATCACAAACCTTTATATGCTCAGGAGACACATGAGAAGTGCCCTGGTGGATCAGAATGAAAGGGCTTCTTGTGGTTTGTAGACCATGGTTAAGATCATTTTTCTGTATTACAAGCCAAGCTTTTTTTTTTTATGTATTTTTTATTCAAAAAGATTATTCAAAAACAATACAGAAAAAAACATGTCAAGTCAAGTCAGCCTTTATTGGCATAAAATATCAGTACCATTTATACATTTTAAAACCAGTTGAAAGCACACATATAAAAATCTAAAAGAACCTTAGACGCAGCTTTAAAGCCAAGGAGAGAAACTTAGCCACCTTCTCTGTAATGTCCGGGCTGAGATCACTTAAAAGTCTATGCACCTTAAGTGCATCAGAACAAGCACCCATACTGGTTAAAAGAGAATATAGATGTGTGATCCTTAGGTCCATGTACAGATTACAGTGCAGGAGAACATGAGTGACAGATTCTACGCATTTCTTCCTACATGGGCAGTATCTGGCCAAATGAGAGACCTTGTTGAATCTGCCGAGTAAGATGGCTGACGGCATGGCATTACATCTGGCCAGGGTGAATGCTCTACGTTGTTGAGGGACCTGCAGAGAGGATAGATACGCAGCCATCGTCCCTGTGATAGATACACAGCCATCGTCCCTGTTGTAAGGGGAATCTCAAAATTCAGAGGAGAGCAGGTCTTATTAGCTAAACTATATAAATTTTGGCGCTCCGAGTCTAACAACCTGTTTTTAATCTGTTGGAATGCAACCACAAAGGGCAACATGGACAGGGATTCCAAGGAGAGACCCAATACTTTAATTTTCCCTTCGATATATGCTGACCAGTTTGAGAGGTTAAGCTCGGAAAGCATGTGATGTATGAGGCTCCCATGTTCAAAGTTATAATGAAGGCGGAGCCAGTATTTAAAGGTTGTAAGCCACGCACAATGACCTAAAAATTTTGGTTGCAGCTGGCACAAGTTGGTTGCCCCTGTGGTAAAAGAAACGTACTATGGCCGATGCACTAATACTAGCAAGCTTCACCGCATATTTGCGATGGGTAGACCACATTGCATTATAATGAAAATAAATGCCTAGATATTTGTAGTCTTTTTGACTTGCTCTATCACTTTACCCAGACTGGTGGGCCTCCCTTCTCGCATCTCTGTTTACAGTAGTAGATAGAACAGGCACAATCCCTTCAGCTTGGCTGAATGCAATAGTTGTTCCACTATACAAAAAAGGCGAACATACAAATCCGAGCAATTATAGACCGATCAGTCTATTATCTACCATAGGCAAATTATATTCTAAACACCTATTGGTTAAGCTCAACTCTTGGATGCTACAAGAAAATTTTTTAGGACCCGAACAGCTGGGGTTCTGTAAAGGGAAGACCACCTTAGATCACTGTAGCACTTTATCCCATCTTGTCGATATCCATACTGTACGGAACAACGAGAAACTTTTTGTAGCCTTTCTGGACCTGAAGGGGGCATTCGATTCAGTTGATAGGGACCTCCTTTGGTCCAAACTTGACCAGTTAAACATGGACAAGCGACTCCTCCTACTCATCAAACAACTTTATACTCTTAACTCATGTCAGATCAAATGTTCACCATTAGGCAATTTGACACCCAAGATTGCCACAAACAAGGGTGTCAAACAGGGTTGTATTTTAGCCCCCTTTTTATTTAACATCTTTCTCAACGATCTTGCGGCCCAGCTCTCTGATTCTGATTGTCATAGTCCCAAACTGGGGAAAACACATGTTCCTGTACTACTCTATGCCGATGACACATGTTGTTATCCCACTCTAGAGTTGATCTGAGGCGTTTGTTGTCTCGCTGTATTGCTTTCTTTACCAACCACAAGCTTCAGCTTAACTATGATAAGTCCAAAATCCTAGTGTTCACCAAAAATTGGAGATTATACCAATGGTCCATCAGAAAAAAACATTATAATAACATTTTACATTTTGGTTGGAGGAGAACAACATACAATACAACCAGTAAGCAGTAACCATATGTGCGTAACAAGAATAAGTAAAAAGTTAAACAAGGATAAGTGCCGAGTTCTACATCTGAGTAACAAAAATGAGGGGGGATACACTTTTGGGCAGTAATGTGTGTGTGAACAAGATCTTGGGGGTAAGGGTGGACCGGAGGTTAAATATGAGCAGGCAGAGTGATGCAGCAGTTAAAAAGGCCAAGGCGATCTTGGGGTATATCAACAAAAGCATAACATCCAAACAGCAAGGAACTTTTGGTTTGTGGATCAGCGATGGCGGTCACTCTCCCTGGACCTTGGGGGAGCGATTAGCACACCAGCGGTATGGAGGGGTGCTACCTCAAGTGGCACCCCCATGGAGCCTTTGCGATAGGCTCCCGGCCAGAGGGCTTTTGAGGGGTAGCCTCTTTGACGGCTCGATGCCGGAGAATTGAGGTTTCCTTCCACCCTGACGGTCCTGCTGCCGTGTGGCTCTCGGGCACAAGCTGATTCGACTGGGACAAGTGCTGGAGATCGAGCGGAATATCGATTGTTGTGAGTGAGGTCAGAGAAATGACCAACAATGAATGTGACTTCAAAATAAATGGAACATTTTAAAGGCGAACTATCCCCCCCCCGTGGGAAAAGCGGAGCGCAAAGAGGGATGCCTCTTATGCGAACAGACAGAAGCGTAACGAAGGGGCAGGGGGGAAACAAGCAGCGATTTTGTTTTGAGAGACTTACTTGAGCACTGACATTGAGGCGGCGATCTTTTGAGCCCGTGAGAAGCGGTTTGGAATTGTAAACAATCGTATAAAATGGCAGCTTCGCAAAGAAAGTTTAAAACGAAACCGGCGGGTAGTCAGAGCCCAAAACCAGAAGAGGGAGCAGACGTCATGAAAATGTTAGCGGATATGCTTAAGCTGGTGATGGAGCAACTCGATGGTATTAACCAGCAACTGACTACGATGAACCAAAACTTCGCATCACAGCAGCTCCAAGTGGCAGAAACGGAGAAGAAGGTGGGGCATATGACTGAGAGAATTAAAGAGATAGACACTACAAACCAGAAAATGAAAAGAAGGGAGGAAGTTGAAACAAAACAAAACCTCCAAGAAAACGGTTTGTCGCAGCTGCAAATGGAAAAAGCTAATATGATTCTCAGATTCCAGGGAGTTCCTTAATTTGAAAAGGAGGATCTGAGGAAGTTACTCAGCGAGATTATCGCTCCAGCAATAGGTTCAACAGCGGATGAAGTAGTAAAAGAGATGGAGACTGCCTACAGGGCTTACTCCAATTACATTTAAAAAAATAGCCTGCCTGGAGAAATTGTGGTCAGATCCTAAGAAGACAGACCAGAGATGCTATTTTAAAAGCGACTTCAGCAACTCCACTGAAACTGGGGAATACAATCATTAAAACTTTAAAAGACATTCCATTTGAAATTCGCCAAAAGAGGAAAAGCTATAAGGACAATTTCTTTTCTTCAAACAAATGGAATTTCATACAGGTGGGTGATCCCTGAGGGTGTCATAGTTAAAATCAATGACAAAAGAGAAAAGATTGACTCCATTTTTAAAGCCAAGGAATTTTTGAGACGTCAGTTGGGATCGGAGGAAGAATCCAAAGATGAAGAATCCAAATCAAGTGACTCTGCTACCTCTGAAACGGAGCAGGACTCTGCTGTAGAAATGGGTGCAGGTGCAACAGAAGTTACATATGATTTCAGAGATAGAAAACCGAAGTAAAGGCAGAAGGACTCTGAAAATTGCCTTTTGAAGCAAATAACAAGATGCTCAGAAAGTTCTCTCATAACAACTAACATACTAATATTGAAGGTGAAACTCTACAAGTATATTGTTGTACTAACACTTTTATTAATAACACTTAGTTTAACATGAATATGATCTCTTCCTCTTGGGTTTTTAGTTTAGTGTGGTTATCTAGCCTTTATCCATTGCTGTAGTCCCCTTCCCTCATATTTTCTTTGTAGTTTTTCTAGTCTTATTAAAAATAATAAAAATATCCCTTCGGGGATTTAATAAAACAACAAAACCATCCAAACAGCAAGATGTCCTAGTCCCCCTGTACACTACGTTGGTCAGGCTGAACCTGGAGTCTTGTGTGCAGTTCTGGAGGCCTCACTTCAAAAAGGATGTGGACAGAACGGAGCGGGTGCAGAGGAGAGTGATGAGGATGATTGGGGGCCTGGAGTCCAAGCCCTTATGAGGAAAGGCTGAGGGACTTGGGAATGTTCAGTCTGCAAAAGAGGAGTTGAGGGGGGAGCATGATTGCTTTCTTGAAGTATCTGAAGG
>NW_015173440.1:3844-4283 GCF_001447785.1 Gekko japonicus | reverse complement strand
CACTTAACCACTACACCAAACCGGCTGTGTTCAAGAGCCAGCACTGCCGATGGCTGTGGTGCAGTGGTGACCAGCACGGGTACAAGGTGGCAGGTTAGATGCCTGACAGATCAGGAAGACAGTGTTCGAAAAGAGCAGGGTTCCCCAACCATTTTTGTATTTTTTGTATTTTGTGTGTGTGCGTGCGCGCGTGCACCTGGAAGTCATGGAGACCTCTGGTGACCCCTACTGGACATGGAGGACATTCAGAGAAGTTGATTAAAATCATCGAATCATAGAGTTGGAAGTGACCCCCCAGGGTCATCTAGTCTAACCCCCTGCATAATGCAGGAAATTCACAAATACCGGTACCTCCCCCCAACACACACACACCCAGTTATGGGGTTGCCAACCTCAAGGCAGAGCCTGGAGAGAAGGAAGTCCTACTTCTCTCCCCCTT
>NW_015173440.1:0-3831 GCF_001447785.1 Gekko japonicus | reverse complement strand
TACTAAAATTTTCCTTTAAAAAAGCACCTGGGATTCTGCTTTTAGGACTCAAAATGGAAGAACTAAATGTGAAGAAAAAGACTATTCTGGTATTTAATGACAACTGCGAGAATGGTTTATGCACAATGCTGGAAACAAGAGAAAATACCAGAAATAGAAGATTGGATACAAAAAGTTCTGTTCATGGCAGAAATGGATAAAATAACAAGAAAATTAAACAACAAAGAAGACCAAGAATTTTTTGAGGAATGGGATGACTTCAAGATTTATCTAGAAAAAAACTGGGACGTAAAAAGAAACTTACTTTGTTTAGATCAATACTAAGTATAAGATTGTTAGCTTGGAACTTATAAGACATTTGGACCACAGGGGAAACGCATTGCGGGAAGCCATTGGAGGGGAGGGAAGGAGAAGGGAAACTGAATATAAGAGATTGTTTTTGAATATGTGAAATATATTAAGAAAATAAAAGTTTCTTGACCTAAAAAAAAGAATGGCGGCGGCCCCATGGGCATAATAGGATATAGGGTATTCGTATGCACCCCCCCCCAAGAGCACTGGCCAATTAGGCACCCTCCCGCGCGTGGGATAAAGCTTGGAGACCGTTAGGTAGCTAAAGCTGAGAACCAACACTCTCCCACAGCACCTAGGAAAAACCCAGACAGTACAACTCCCTCCTGCAGTGAGGCAGGATGCTGGACTAGATGGACCCTCACTGGTCTGATCCAGCAGGGCTCTTCTGAGATTCTTATCAGGGGAAGGCCTCAGTCTCTATGCCCTGTTGTTGGCCCTCCAGAGGAACTGGTTGGCTACTGGTAAGACAGAATGCTGGACTATGAGGACCAACAGTTTGATCCAGCAAGGCTCTTACATTCTTATCAGAGGAAGGCCTCGGCCTCCATGCCCCATTGTTAGACCTCCAGAGAGACTGGTTGGCTGCTCTGTGAGACAAGATGCTGGACTAGATAGACATCTGGTATGATCCAGCAGGGGTCTTTTCATGTTCTTAAGGCCTCAGCCTCTATGCCCTGTTATTGGACCTCTAGAGGAGCTGGTTGTCCACTGTCTGAGACAGGATGCTGGACAGGTTCATGGAGGAAAGGTCTATCAGAGGTTACCAGCCATGGCGACTCAAGGGAACTTCCATGTTCAAAGGCAGTCAACCTCTGAATCTCAGTTCCAGAAGGCAACAGCAGGGGAAGGCCTTGACCTCTATGCCCTGTTATTGGACCTTCAGAAGAACTGATTGGCCACGGTGTGAGATGGGATGCTGGACCAGATGGACCACTGGTCTGATCCAGCAGGGCTCTTTTCATGTTCTTATGAAGGCCTTGGCCTCTATACCCTGCTGTTAGCCATGCAGAGGGACTGGTTGGCCACTGTATGAGACAAGATGGCGGACTAGATGGACCATTGGTTTAATCTAACAGGGCACCTCCGATGTTCTTATGAAAGTCTCAGCCTCTGTGCCGTTGTTGGCCCTCCAGAGGCATTGGTTGGTCACCGTGTGAGACAAGGTGCTGGGCTAGATGGTCCACTGCTCTGATCCAGCAAGGGTCTTTTGATGTTCTTATGAAGGATGTGCAGGCAGGTAGCTAGGGGTTGTATCAGTGGAAGGTCAGTGACAACAGGCCCTGGAAGATGCCCCGCCAGAGGGTAGACTGACGCCGGCCCCGACACAAGCGGTCTCCACTAATGTTCCCTCTAAGCTGTGGGGTCTTGTGAGCAAAAATTCTACTTTGTGAGCTACTGGCATTAAATTTGTGAGTGAGCGATCTGGGTAGTGCATAAATTAGTTTGTTCTGGAGCCGTCCTTCCTGAGCGAAGATAAAAATGTGTGAGCCGAAGGCTAAAAAACTGTGAGCTAGCTCACACTCACTGAGCTTAGAGGGAACACTGGTCTCCACTCTGTTTTCTCGCTTTTTGCTTTGCTTTGTTTTGTTTTCCAAGCCAGCATAATAAAAAACCTGAGGTCCAATATCCGTTCATAAGAATGTCAAGAAACACTCGTAAGAAAAGACAGCTGTATGCTTGCCATTTCAGATGATCACTCAAAATGCACCTAATGAAGCCTCGGTCAGTTTGGACTCCACTCCGGAGCTGGGAACAGCCGTCCCAGCATCCAAAGCCAAACCAGTTCTGCAAACACCTCGGGAGTTTCAGAGCATTCGGTAGGAAGGTCCAAAACAAACAGGCAGGTTTCCCGACCTAGTTCAAGCCTGGAACTGGCCAGTCCCGCTCCTAAGTACAACCAAAACAAGTACATAAACACCCAATTCTTCACATTCGCCCTTTAGAACTGATACACCGAAAGACGCTTGAGGACCCAGGTATCCAATGTAGGGTTGCCAGCCTCCAGGTGGGGCCTGGAGATCTCCCGCTTTTACACCTGATCTCCAGCTGACAGAGATCAGCTCCCCTGGAGAAAATGGCTGCTCTAGAAGTTGGACTCTATGGCATTGTGCCCCCTCAAGCGCCACCCCCAAAATCTACAGGTAATTCCTGACCCACAGCTGGCAACCCTAGCGGTAAAATGGCTAGATTTGGGCCCAGTAGCACCTTCCAGACCAGCACGATTCTCAGGGTCAGTGTGTCCCTCTAAGCTGAGTGAGTGTGAGCCAGCTCACGGTTTTTTAGCCTCCGGCTCACACATTTTCGTCTCCGCTCGGGAAGGAGGGCTCCGAAGCAAGCTGATTTACGCAGTCGCCAAATCGCTTGCTCACCACTTTAATGCCAGTAGCTCACAGAGTAGAAGTTTTGCTCACAAGCAGGGGTCATTTCGTAGAAAAAGAGGTCCAGGAGCTCATTAGCGTAACCTATTAGCATAACTTATTTGCATATGCCACACCCCCTGACATCACCTGAAGTTTGTCAGAAGGCAACACCCCACCGCTCAGGCTCCACTGGACAGTTCTGGATTGCTAGCTATTGGGGGGGAGATGTGCAGATCTGTCCTCGCAGAGGAGGGAGAGCTTGTACCTGAATAAAACTTGGTCTTAAAGGTGCCACTGGACTGTTTTGGATTGCTAGCTATGGGGGGGGGGAGATGCGCAAATCTGCCCTCACAGAGGAGGGAGAGCTTGTACCTGAAGGCAGGCCGGCGGGGGGGCTCTGCAACTTACCTGGCTGCTTCTTCCAAGTGGCCCGACTGAGGGCTGCTGGGAGCAGGGGGTGGGGCTTGTTGCATGTGCCCGCCCCCTGGCCCCCTTACTGCTGGAGCTCCGCTCCTGTGCGCTCCTGCAGGAAATGACCCCTGTCTTTTTCGAGGTGCGTTGACCAGAACTGTACACAGTATTCCAAATGAGGCCGAACCTTAGATTTATGCAGGGACGTTATGATACTGACTGATTGGTTTTCAGTTCCCTTCCAGTAATTTCCAGCATAGTATCGGCCTTTTTTTATTGTTGTCGCACACTGAGTTGTAGATTTTCAGTGTGTTATCTACCATGATTCCAAGATCTCTCTCCTGGTTAGTTACCGCCAGTTTGGACCTTTAGATTTAGAGTTGGGATTTCTGGCTCCGACGTGCATTACTTTGCACTTGCCCGCGCTGAACCCCATTTGCCATGTTGACGCCCACTCGCCCAGCCTCGACAGATCCCTCTAGAGCTCCTCACAGTCCTCCCTGGTTCTCACCGCCTTGAACAACTTCGTGTCATCCGCAAATTTAGCCACTTCGCTGCTTACTCCCAACTCCAAATCATTAGTGAACAAGTTAAAAAGCACTGGACCACATGCTGAGCCACCTTCCACTGTGAAAACTGTCCATTCATACTCACTAAAAAAAATAACACTGGGGGTGGGGACCACATCAGTGTTCCCTCTAAGCTG
>NW_015173439.1:1568-4295 GCF_001447785.1 Gekko japonicus | reverse complement strand
GGAGGATGGCCTCCGTGGCATCATACCTGGCTCAAGTCCCTCCTCTCCCTTAGCCCTGCCGACCCCAGACTCCACCCCACCCCCAAATTTACAGGAATTTTGGCAGCCCTACTGCTGCGTATCACCTTTTGTATTTCCTGGTTACCAGGGGCTCTTTTTGTAGAAAAAGCCCAGCAGGAACTCATTAGCATAATAGGCCACACCCAACACCAGAACTCATTAGCCTATTAGGCCACGCCCCTGCCAGCACTGCTCATTAGCACATTATGACCCCCCCTATGTTACCAGAAGTGTGGTTATCCAGCCACACCCACCTTTTGCTTGTTATTCTGTTTACCTTGTTTGTTGTCCAAACCCAGGGCCTTTTTTCATAGCATGAATTCCTTTGCATGTTAGGCCACACACCCCTAATGTAGCCAATCCTAATGAGTTTCTGCTGTTGGGTGTGGCCTATTATGCTAATGAGTTCCTGCTGGGCGTGGCCAACTTGGGAGCCAGCCAGAACTCCTGCCCAAAAATAGCCTTGCCGGTTACCCCCCTTTCCATTCTGACGGAAGAATACCTTGATCAGCCTGGCCATCCCAAAATCTCCCACTTTGCAGATATTGTTCTCCCCCACCAGGATGTTCCTGGCAGCCAGGTCTCGGTGGACAAAATTCTGCGACTCCAAGTAGCACATCCCGTCGGCCACCTGGGAGGCCATGTCAACCAACTCCACCATTTTGGGAGGCTCCCGCTTGGAATCTGAAAGGAAACACACAGAGGCATTCTTTATCTCGTACACAAGGGCACGTCGGACAGCTGCGAGAGCCAACTATGCGCCCAGCAGTAGGGATCGTATAGGAGGAGGAGGAGGAGACTAGATTTCTACCCCGCCCTTCACTACCTGTTATGTGTTGCGATTGAATCATCCCTGATTGAATCACCCCAGAGACTGGCCGAGCTTGGAGCACACAAACAATAGCCAACCAGGACTCTGCTCTTATCAGAACTACGGCTTGCCCAAGGTCATCCAGCCAGATGCAAGTGGAGGAGTGGGGAATCAAACCCGGTTCTCCCAGATTAGAGTCCGCGCACTGAACCACAACGCCAAACTGGCTCTCTGTCAGTCAGATAAGAGTTGATCAACTGTTCTATTTGGTTGATACCAAGCAGCCATGAAGGCCTTTGAACATGGTACATTTGACTGTTGAACATGTTCATGGTGAACTTCACAGCATCTCTAATTGGGGAAGCTGTGGGCATTGCTTTCTGGGCACCCCAAACAAGGCCATTTGCCTCCTGAAAACACAAGAACACCAGAAGAGCCCTGCTGGATCAGCCCAGGGAGGGTCCCTCTAGTCCAGCCTCCCGTCTCACATAGGGGCCGGCCAGTTCCTCTGGAGGGCACAGAGGCTGAACCCTTCTCCTGATGTTGCTCCCTTGCACCGGAATCCAGATGTTTACCGCCTCTGAAATTGGAGGTTCCCTTTAACCACCATGGCTAGTCACCACTGATAGACCTTCCTCCATTAATCCCTTTTAAAGCCATCTATGCCTGCGGCCATCACCGCATCCTCTGGCAGCGGATTCCACATTTTAGTCACTTGCTGCGTAAAGAAGCATTTCCTTTTGTCTTGTCCTGAATCTACGGCCTGTCAGCTTCATCGGATGCTCTTGAGTTCTAGTATTTTTCTCCCCACCCCGCCCCCAATGCCAGCCCTAAGTTTCACTGAAGAACAGCCAGGAACAGATGCAAACAGCCACGCATGACCTGGTCTTCAGAGCTTGTTAAAGGGAGGGTACCCTTCCCCATCCACAAAGAGGACTGCTGTCCTGCAAATATTCGGATACTACAGAACAAATGGCAACTGTCAGGGGAAAAGAACCTTCTGGGATTTTTGCAGAGCACGATTTCTTACCATCTCCCAGCGATTCTGTGACATCATCCAGGCAGGTTTTATTTTCATCTACGGAGAAGGGGCTTAAAGTGTAAACCAAGAACAAGGCGATCCTTCCAAAGGAAAGAGAAATGTCAGTCAGTGAGGAGGCCCCCAGTTCAAGCCACACGCAGGCCCAGCGGCCTCCATTTTATTCAGATAAATTCACACAGCAATATTAAACAACAACAAAACAAGGTCACGCTTATCAGCATAGGCAAAAACAAAAAAAAGATAGAGTTCTTTAAGGTGGTAAGCACCCTTCTCCATCCTCCTGACCTGTTAAATACTCGAGAGTGTCATATGCTTGCAGGCACGCCCTCTGGATATCAGGTATCAGCCTTCAGAGGCAATTGTTCCCGATTATCCATTCCATGTTTCTGCCAGGTACAACTTCTGGGCATATCCAGATGCACATGTTGGCAGAGCCATGGAACTGTCCAGCTTGGCCCTGCTGCACTTTATTTTATTTATTTATCTCCCTTATATATAAAAGCCAAATGGTGGTGGCACTTCTCTAGAACATTCCACGTGCTTGTTGGATCCCCAAGCATCGAGAATAAATCCACGTTTTAAAGAAAAGCAAAATTTATTTCAAAGCGTTGGAAAGACACTCAAACACGTTCTTTGTTAGAACTGACTACAAACGGTTAGGGCAAGCATAATAAAGGGATTTGAAACAGGTACAGAACCAATGGGTCACGTTCCCGCTGGCGGGTGAAAGGAAACGGTTGCGCGCTCATTCCCTGAGAACCAGGTTATCTCCAGACATAATACAAGTGCAGTTCCCAGGCTCTAAAAGCAACAA
>NW_015173439.1:0-1511 GCF_001447785.1 Gekko japonicus | reverse complement strand
TGTGTGGGGGGTGGAAAGCTGAAGAGTGAGGGGGAAATAAAGGTAGGTTGATGATTGGCTGGGAAGGAGATAGGGTTGCCAACTCCAGGTGGGAAATTCCTGGAGATATAAGGGATGGAGCCTGGAGAGGGTGAGGTTTCAGGAGGCGTGAGACCTCGGAAAGGTACAAAGCCATAGACTCCACCCTCCAAACCAACCATTCTCTTCTGGGGAACCATCGTTGCCAGTCTCCAGGTGAGGGCTGGAGATCACTCAAAATTAAAACTGTTTTTTAGGTAGCAGAGATCAGTTCCTCTGGAGAAAATAGTGGACTCAGTGTCATTATACCCTGCTGAGGCCGCCACAGCAAATTGACACTGAGTGTCCAAGGCTGGGGCACCCGCCCAGAGCCTCTTTCTAGAGGTCGTTGTATTTATTTCCACAACGGGCCTTTTTCCTAGTTTATCATATTTGTCGCCCGCCCTTCCCCCGAGCGGGCTCTGGGCAGATAACTACATACTGGTAATACAATAAATATTATTAAAATTTAAAACACAATAATACAACATTAAAATTGGCAGTCACAGCCCAATGTCAGAAACTGAGTAGTTGGAAGAGGTTCCCTGGCTCATTGATACAGACGAGTAGCCAGGTATTATTGGATGGAAGACAGGGGACAGAAACCTCAGAGAACCATGTTTATCTGAGTCTGGGAGGCCGGAGACCAGAACCATTCGAAATGACAAGCTGAGGTCAAGATTGGCCTGGACACAGAGGAGAACTGGCTGAGAAGAGACATTCCTGTACATGAGAAGAGGTGAAGGCATCTTCTAACGTGGCACCAACTACCTTTGTCTTTGGTAGCTGCTTCAATTTGTTTAAAAATTCACCAGAGCCAGTTCCAAACTCAATAGTGTCTTTACTTTAACAATCTCCATCTCAGCCAGGGCTATTTTTGGGCAGGAACGCACAGGAACGGAGTTCCGGCTGGCTTCAGAATTGGCCACACCCACTACAGCCAAAACCTGCATACATGGCTACAGAAGGAAGCCCTGGAGAGCGACACCCCCCAACTCTGAGGTGGGTGGGCCAGGGGGGCCCTGGGTGGCGGGAGGCATTTAAATGCCTCCCCATGCCTTCCCCGGCCTGTCCAAGGCCAGCTTGCCTAGGGTCCCTGCAGCCGCGGGGCGCCCGGACAAGCCAAGAGAAGGCATGGGGGTGTGGCCTAATATGCTAATCAGCTGTGTCGTCAAGGGTGTGACCTAATATGCCAATGAGTTTCTGCTGTTGGGTTGGTCTAATGAGTTCCTGCTGGGCTTTTTCTACAAAAAAAAGCCCTGCAGAATCAAAGTTCCGATTTTTTAAAAAAAACATGAATACACATGCAAAAAAAATAAAATAAAAATCAGGGCTTCCATGTTGGGTCAGTTTATTGGAACACCTTCTGACCCAATTCAAAGGGGCCCTCAACTCACTGGGTAGCCATTTCGGCTACTTTTAATACAGGTAGTTTTCAAGAACTGTACGCAGCC
>NW_015173438.1:0-4368 GCF_001447785.1 Gekko japonicus | reverse complement strand
TCTACGAAATGACCCCTGATCCCAACCAAGGATGGACACAGGCTGAGTGTGCCGAGGTCCCAAACCCTCATTCGCTCTGACCAAACTGGTCTATGATCTTTTCTTTAAAAAAATCTTTCTCACTGATATGCCCCTTCCCCAAAGTTTTAGAACAGTCCTTGCTACGCAGTCAGCAAGAAGAAGGCCACCAAATGACAGAAATGTATTAATTACAGTCATTAGCATCAAAGTGGCTTCAGCTTCTCTGCCTTGATATTTAGGGGGGTTTTATTTTATTTTCAAAGCTCTCCCCAAGTAAACAGAAAACAGTCATTAAAAAAAATCACTTTCTTCTCGCTCCTGTGTTTCCTCCAAAACACAGCGATATCCCTGCCTTATCTGGCACCTTTTCTGTACCGCTCAGTTGATCTTTGTTTTGAAAGAGCACAAAACAGGCAGCAGGCTAGCTGCTGGAGTTGCTTTGATCTTGCTAGATTTAATTAGGAGCACGGACAACGACTCACATGTTCCAGGCCAGCAATGAGAGGGGGGGGGGAATCTGTGTTTCATGCAAAGGCTGAAAAACTGTGTTTTTATACCTATCTATATTTTGGATATTTGGAGCTGCGGTGGCTCAAGTGGTTAAGACGCTGAACTGCAGGCTGTGGAAGGTCAGTAGTTCAGCAGTTCGAGACCCGAGTGTGCCGCATAACGGAGTGAGCTCCCGTCTCTCGTTCCAGCTCCTGCCAACCTAGCAGTTCGAAAGCGAGAAATTGCAAGTAGATTAATAGGTACCGCTTCGGTGGGAAGGGAACAGCGTTCCGTGCGCCTTGGTGTTTAGTCATGCCGGCCACATGACCACGGAAACGTCTTCGGACAGCGCTGGCTCTTCGGCTTAGAAACGGGGATGATCACCGCAACCCTAGAGTCGGACTCGGCTGGCTTTCGAGCAAGGGAAACCTTTACCTTTATATTTGGATGGACCTTTGTTGTCTCCCCACTGTCGGATTCCATCTCGGAGATTGTCAGAATGTGAGAGTGTCCTGAAAAGGGGCGCGGTCTTAAAAGTGGGGCTTTCTGTATTGGAAGGGGGAGTTGATAATGCTCTTTTTCCATCTGCAACATATCCTTGAAGGTGCAAGGCTGAGGAGCTAAGAAGAAGAAGAAGAAGAAGAAGCGATTCGATTTATACCCCGCCCTTCACTTGGAGTCTCAGAGCGGCTTACAGACTCCTTTCCCTTCCCCTCCCCACAACAGACACCCTGTGAGGTGGGTGAGGCTGAGAGAACTCTGACACAAACTGCTCTTTTTCAAGGACAGCTGTGCCAGATCTTGTGACTGACCCAAGGTCACATCAGCAGGTGCAGGTGGAGGAGTGGGGAATCAAACCTGGTTCTCCCAGATTAGAGTCCACACACTTAACCACTACACAAACTGGCTCTATCTTTTTTTTAAAAAAATGAGAAGACAGTATAAATGAGCAGGCACAAAGGAGACAGTTTGGTGTAGTGGTTAAGTGTGTGGACTCTAATCTGGGAGAACCGGGTCTGATCCCCCACTTCTCCACATGGAGCTGCTGGTGTGACCTTGGGTCATTCACAAGTTCTTTCAGAGCTGTTCTCTCAAGAGCAGTTCTCTCAGAGCTCCCTCAGCCCCACCTACCTCACAGGATGTCTGTTGTGGGGAGGGGAAGGGAAAGGAGATTTTATGCAGCCCTCAGACTCCTTCAGGTACTGAAGAGTGGGGTATACATCCAATCTCCTCTTTTTCTTCTTTATGTCAGGAGCTGTATTTATGATAAAGGTAGCACCTCAGTACAGCCTCATGGGAGCCATTACTTCCCTTCTGCGGACAGGAAAGAGTAGGGCACAGAAGAGAAATAGCTGCTTCATCACCATCAACTTCAGGAGCTTCATCGCCCTTGTAAAACAAGAATCATGGAGTATTGCTTCCCTGAGGCCCCTGGCACACGGCACCATAGATGACCAGGATATCCATCCACCACTGAATCTCAGATAGGGGTGCACGAACCCACACATCTTCCTTTGGGGGTTGTTTAATGTTTAACGAGTCCTGCTTTCCATATGTGACCAGAAGGGATATTCCTCGACCACTGGCTCCTGAAACCCCCCCCCCCGCATCTGAATGGGTCTTCGACTCCGTTTTTATGTCCGTTTTATTCATTTTATTACCTGCTTCTCAGATATATGGTTCAAGATGTCTTTTTAAACACTTATTGGTAAGTAATACATTTAAGCGATTTAAAAACAAACTAGTATTTTCTCATTTCCAGAATTGTGAATGGAATAGAATTGTATAGATCTGTACCTTTTGGGTTTTTCCCCCTACAACAAGCTAGAAGAAGGAATGCCAATCTGTGCTCCGAAAAACCAATCTGACTTAAAAGGACCTTTCCGCTACTCAAAGGTAAAAAGAGTAAAGGTAAATGTTCCCTTGCTCGAAAGCCAGTCAAATCTGACTCTAAGGATGTGGTGCTCATCTCCGTTTCAAAGCCGAAGAGCCAGCGCTGTCCGAAGACATTTCCGTGGTCATGTGGCCAGCATGACTAAACACCAAGGCGCACGGAACGCTGTTACCTTCCCACCGAAGTGGTACCTATTTATCTACTTGCAGTTTCTTGCTTTCGAACTGCTAGGTTGACGGGAGCTGGAACGAGAGACGGGAGCACACTCCGCCATGCGGCACCCGGGTCTCGAACTGCTGAACTACTGACCTTCCACAGCCTGCAGTTCAGTGTGGGTGCTAGTAAATGTCATTGTAAAGTGAGTCTTCCCTCCCCTTCCAAAAGGAATGTTGTCATGCCATTCTGTCAGCATCAGCATCATCCCATTTCTTTTTAGGCATCGATTGACTGATGTGACTTCGTCAATTCACTCTTTGTCATTCTTCATATGCACAGACATGTGATTTCTTCCTCCCTTTATCTGGGAGCATTCATTTCCTCTAACCTACCGTGGTCTTTTAACAGAACCATCAGGTGCCGATTAGCACTCATTCAGAAAACATCAGACACTCTAAACCATTACCAAAAAGCTACAGTCTACCAGTACTTGGTTTGTTCACTGCAGATCACAGTGGGACACTTTGTATGAGCTCCTGAAGCAACATATTCAGCCAGGGACCGTAATGACTTCCCTAGAAAGGCTCAAGGGCAGTAAAGGAATATGTTTTAAAAATTCAAAACAGGTAGCATAAATGCAGAACACAGATGCCAGAAAAAAACATATACAATAAAATTGCAATAGAAATAGGTTTCTGCTAGGGGTATACACACACACACACACAAATGGTATTTTTTAGGTTCAGGTGTATTGGACCTGAAAAATATTGGTATTTCCCAATATTCCCGAATCCCAATATCAGTATGATATTGGGATTCGGGAAATAATCAGGATTGGTGAATTTTTTCAGCTCAGCATTTAAGGAGACAATCCCTTTAAATGTGTTTTGCAAGCCACAGCCTGAGTGAACCTTCTGGGTTCACTCATGCCGCAGCTTGCAAAATGCATCTGAGGGCATTTGAGTGGACTGTCCCTCCAAGTTGTATGCAGATTAGCTTTGGGGGAAGACCCTAGGGTCCAATGTGCAAAGGGAGGGAATGTGTTGAATGACCCCCCTGAAAACTGGCAGTGGGCCTCCACAAGATGCCCCTCTATCTGCCCTCCAAGTTGTGTGCAGATTGGCTTGGGAGAGAAGATGCCGGAGACCTCTGAGGAAGAGGATCAGTTGGGGCTGCATGGAGCGGATGGCTCTGTGCCGCTTCTGCCAAGACTGGCTCACCCGAATAAGAGCCAAAAAAAATTGGGTTTTTTTCATGCTGAGCAATATCGGTAGCTGAATAAATACCCCCCAAACACCGATAAGGTATATTTTGGGTATTTATTCAGTTCAGTTTATACCAAAACCAAACCCCTAGTTTCTGCTTGAACTTTTACAAAAAGTTGAACCAGTTCGGTTGCGCTCTCACTGTACTGCAGTGCAAAAGACTCCATCAATCAGTCATTCAGTCAATCAATCATTAATACCATCATGGTCCTGCAAAACAGAGCATACATTAGCGGTGGTTATAAGAATATATGTGCATATATAATCTTCCATTAAGAGATACTAAAAAACAACAAGCGCAAACTGGTCTCACTAAATCAACACTGTACCTCTGTAGACTCTGGCACGTAGAATCTAGCAACTGTATCCGAGGTTCCAGATTCTTCTGGAAGAAGAAAGGAGGTATACCATTCTTTTAATCTTCTTGGGATTTTTTTGGAGGATAGATATAACAAATGTATATCTAAGATCTTCATAGAAGGTGTAATTGCAAGAGCACACATTCAGTGTGTCCTGTTCCCTCTAAGCTATGCAGTCTTGTGA
>NW_015173437.1:0-4318 GCF_001447785.1 Gekko japonicus | reverse complement strand
TTGGCTCCACAGGCGAGCTAAAATCTGCTTGGCACCTAAACAGGGTCGGGATGGAACATTCAGACGAGCTTTCAAGGCATAGTGGTCCGACCATGGTTTGTAAGCCGCTCTGAGACACCTTTGGGTAGTGAAGGTCGGAGTATAAATCCAATCTCTTCTTCTTCTTCTTCTTCTTCTTCTTCTTCTTCTTCTTCTTCTTCTTCTTCTTCTTCTTCTTCTTCTTCTTCTTTCCCTTCCCCTCCCCACAGCAGACGCTCTTTCAAAAACTGCTCTTTCCAAAGCAGCTCTGAGAGAACTCTTTCAAAAACTGCTCTTTCAAAAACTGCTCTTTCCAAAGCAGCTCTGAGAGAACTGTGACTGACCCAAAGTCACCCCAACAGCTGCATGTGGAGGTGTGAGGAATCAAACTCAGTTCTCCCAGATTAGAGTCCATGTTCCTAACCACTACTCGAAACTGGCTCTCCACTGGGCCTCACTCTCTTTCCAGGTAAGTCCCCCCCAGTCAGCTGATTGTCAGCAGGGCAATGGTGGTCAGATACCCCTGTCTCCACCAGGGGGTCTGGCAACGCTACCTGGTCTGGGCCGGGCTAAGCCATTACCAGCCACACTGGTATAGCCAGTGAAAACTGAAACTAAAGCAAATGCTTTTTCCCTTAAGGCAAGGGTTGCCAGCGTGGTGCCCGTGGGTGCCTTGGCCCCCACCATCTCTTCTGATACCCACCACGTGATTTTAGGAAGTGGGTGGGGCCAGATAGGGCTTTTGTCCAGCAAGGCTTCTGATTAACTATTAGAAATTTGGTTGGCTGTGCAGATTTTTTTTTTTAAAAAAACAGTTGCTTTGGCAGCAGCTGCCACCACAGCACGTGGATCTACACTATGTTACTGAGGTTAAACTATGGCAGTCCCTCTGGCTGCGATCACACGCGCCTTTAGATCCCACCAAATGAGAAGGCAGCACTCACTGGAGAAGACCCTGATGCTGGGAAAGATTGAAGGTCAAAGAAGATGGGGACGACAAAGGATGAGATGGTGAGACAGTGTCACAGATGCAACACACCTGAAATTGAGTCAACTTCAGAGGACGGCAGAAGACAGGAGGGCCTGGCGGGATCTTGTCCATGGGGTCGCGAAGAGTCGGACTCGACTGTGCGACTGAACAACAACAAAGGTGTGAATGCCTGACGGATCTAAAGGGCGCGATCAGACAGCAACATCTGGGAAGCGTCCCTCAGTCGTCAGCAACCCGTGCTGCTCTGCCGCAGAAGCGGAGTAAAAAGACACCGGGGAAAGTCAGGTAGCAAACGGGTTCTGACGGGCCATGGATGGACTTTCCCCTGTCTGATCGCTCAGACACACTCTCATGCCATCGGGATGGTCTGATCAGGCCATCCCGACTCCGTGCCGCCCCCCCTTCTCAGTATGCGCATCATCGCATACTCCATAGAGGGCCCTCAGTGCAGGGGGTGCAACTCCTCTTTTATGCGCATGGGAAACAAACAGCCAAAAAAACCCCCCACAACTCACCCACGGTTGCGTCTGATCACACAGTGACGGGCTGAGCCTGCAGCCACAAAGGGAAGCGTGGTCTCGCAACTGCGTGTCAAATTCCTCTGGAGGGAATTGCCTCGCTTCCCCTCCGCTTCGACTGGCGCGTGTGACCTCAGCCTCTGTGTCTTGCTTTGCCTCCTGCAGCAGACATTTTTTGGGGCAGCCATTTTGTGGCTTTGTCCACCATGCGGGACCTAGTGCAGTTCCGCAGGGCCTGCAAGACGGAGCTCTTCCGCCAGGCTTTTGAGTAGGAGCCGCTGCCATTGCCACTATACCACCATCGTGGCTGATTTACCATCTACCTGGCTTTGGATGGGGGCAGTCACCGCCCAGAAGAGGAACATCATTCTGGCGCTCCTGCGTTTACACCATCGGCCGCCACTGAGGGACATCTACCATCTTGAACTTTAAAATGAACTGTAGAGCACCATTTTAGTCTGTATTTACTGATGCTTTAATGTAACCTATGTTTCTTTCCGGCGTTGCCGCTTGTTTGCCGCTCTGGGCCATACGGGTAGGGCGGGATATAAATCCCAAAATAAAAAAATAAAATATAAATAAAATAAATGCTGTGTCAGAATTTCATATGTGCCCACAGTGTCAGGTTCCACAGCAAGTAACTCTTCACACACATTTCTCCTGAAGCGTTATGTTTATTAAGGCACAAGACTGGTACCATGTCCACAGGATTATTGTTAGGAATGACTAGAAGGTGGGAACACCCAATAGATATAGTCGAGCAAGGCCACTAGCTAAGCAAATGAACTTCGAGCGCGCGCGCAGGATTGCTCCCGGCGGGAGATTACATAATGAGCAGGAGAGTCGCAGGGCATCCTGAGCAGAATAATTCACACCAAAAGTGAACCACAAGCTCATCCCACCTGACAAGGCCAGACTGATAACGGCGTCTAGCTCCCACGTCTCTCCCAAGCATGATTACTGCCAGCTGCGAGCTGCAAGCAAGGGAACGGGGGGGGGGAGCACACAAAAATGACAGCTAGCTGACACACAGGCTCAAAAAGGTTGGGGGCCCCTAACTTAAGGGATCGTGTTAAAATAACTATACAATACAATAAGGGAATGCCAGCAAATTCACAACTGGCCATAATGTAACAGCAAGAAAGGAAAGAAAGGAAAAGAGACAAACCCATAGCCAGTTTTTCATCAAGCAGTTTGGCTGTTCCTTAGCATCTCGAGCCTGTTTGGTGGGTTTCTTTCCTCGTATTCAAATTGTACAGTAAAGTATGTGTGTTTTTGTACAGCCTGATGGAAGTCCTAGTATTCCCCCCCACCAAAGACCTGAGATTTCTTCATACTCCTTGGCAGCCAATTATTTCAATAAAGAGTAAGCAAACCAACCATTCAGCCAATGCGTATAAATAAGGATTGTATTTTTGAAAGAAGTCTTACCATTTGGTATTTAAGTCTATGTTATTGTCAAGGCTATTATACGCACACGTCTCATTGTACAGGCTTATCAGAGACAAAATATCTGCCCCCCCCCCCGTCATTTAACTACCTCACCATCCAGGGCTCCCCATATTTTTTGAGCCTGTGAACACCTTTGGAATTCTGATACATGGCGGGAGGCATAAAAACAACAAAAAATGGCTGCCCCAGGAGTAGAGGTGTAAAATTTCTTGAAATGTTGAAGCCACAGGGGGGAAACAACAACAAAAATGGGGGGTTATTTTTTTTATTCCTTTTTTGGGGGAAAAACAAATTTTGGGGGAAAGTGAAACATATGCAATACTGACTGCCCTATCAAACCAAAACTAATGTTACTGTTTTAACAACATACAGTGCATCACATAAAAAATTACGATCTTTGGTAAATTTACAGAATGTAAAAGTTAAAAATGCCTTCATTTTCTACAAGCAAAATAGCAAATATACCCTGTGAAGAAATGCATTTTTTTTCCTTTGGAGGTCTGAAATGACCAAAACCTTCACTCTGAGTTTTAAAAGGTTTCTTTTCCCTCTCTCTTTGGGCAGAGAGCAGGCAGGAGAGGGAGGAAGTCAGTGCAATTGCTTTCCAGACTCACCTCAGCCCACCTTCATACAAATGCTAATAGGTCTAGACCAGTGATGGTGAACCTTTTAGAGACCGCGTGCCCAAACTGCGACCCAAAACCCACTTATTGATCACAAAGTGCCAACACGGCAATTTAACCTGAATACTGAGGTTTTACTTTAGAAAAAACAACTCATACATTAACTTAAGATGATCCAAACAAAGTAAGGAAAGCAATCCCAAATGCTTTCATTTACTTAAAATTATTTGGCAGAGAATTCGACACTTTAATAATGGTCTGGGCCTGGCTGGGGCGATGGCACGCGTGCCCACAGAGAGGGCTCTGAGTGCCACCTCTGGCACCCGTGCCATGTCTGGGCCTGGCTGGGGCGATGGCACGTGTGCCCCCTACCGGCACCCGTGCCATAGGTTCGCCACCACTGGTCTAGACAATGGGATGGTCAAGCTCCCCATGCACCCAGCAGGATATAGAGATCTGGAGGAATTAAATACTAGAGAGACTTTAGGAAGGAAAATTCTGAAATCTTCAAGAAAGGTTTCTCTGGCCTGGCCTGACTTGGTCAGTAGGTGGGGAAAAGAGAGGTGACAAAACTCAGTGGAGCAAGAATGAAGGACTGTCTGGGGTGCAGAGTGCATCAAAGAAGACAGGACTCTTAACTGTGGTCTGGAAGAGGCAATCATTTAACCATGTGCTGCCTTGAGGAGCAGAAGGAAACTTCAAGGTAAAGGAAGTCT
>NW_015173436.1:0-4266 GCF_001447785.1 Gekko japonicus | reverse complement strand
CTATACATGCCCTATCAGATGTTTAAATAGAACAGGCTGCTAAATCTTAGGAAGTTAGAAATTTCTACAGTTACCATTACATCGAAATTCGCTCTAGATCTTGAAGCAAGCACATGGCCAATAGTTGCCTTGTCAGTGGAGAGGTCTGTGTGCGCTCATGGATGCAGCACCCAACAAAAGAGACCTCCTTCCTTTTGCAAGGAGTTTTTATCATGTGTCTTTTCCCCACCCACTGACCAGGTCAGGGAAGCATTTCCTGGAGCTTTGTCTTGGAGATTATTCCTGAACCATTCAAGTCTAAAGTCCTTCAAAAATCTCAGTTCCCTGCTAGGATTCGGAGAAGGAGGGGAAGCTTGATCATCCCATTGTCACTGGCTAGATCCATTATTATTTGTATAAAGGTAATTTGGAAAGCAGTTGGAGTGCCTGTTTTCTGCCCAGAGGGAAAAAAGAACCATTAAAATGCACAGGGGAGGTTTTGCTCATTTCAAACTCCCCCCCAACCCCCCCCCACATTCATTCATATACAAGAATCCACAGTTCTGAAGCATGTGTGTGAGAATGTGCCCAGACAAAGGATTTAGAATCCACTTTAGAGCACTCAGTAAATATTGTGTTCCCCTTCAGGTTTGGTGACCATGCTACAAAGTAGACAGCACACTCCACAAAGTGCCCCTTTCCTGAAAGTTTTGTCCTAGAATCTTTGGGGAATTTTGGAGGGGGGAGAGAAACTAAGCAGCTTGCCTTCTCCTGTATACAAGCCCTAGTTCCAAAACGGCTGTCCAGGGACACACATGTGCAAAGTATTTTGTGATCCAATTTCGAACACTACATAAAAATGAGCATTTTTTAAGTGTTCAAGGATGCTGCTTGCTGTTTTCACTCAAATGATTCAACATGAAGGGATAGCATGGAACACACGCACTTTGCCATAGCCAAACTCAGACAAGACAGATTCTGAAGTTGTGTAACATTTGGTTCAATTCCAACAATCCCTTGTAGCAGCATCATTCAGAGGTGCCCTCCGTGTGAAGTGGCATGATTGTTATTTTTGTCTTGAATCGTACGGACACTTTTGACAAATTTGTTCAGATATCTAAGATTCTTTTTAAGGCACAGGTTGATAGAAACACAGAGTGCAGCAGCAAGGAAATGACCCTTCCCAGCTCCTTAATCCTTGAAATAGGTTTATCTTTTGTGTATGCCCTTGCAAAGGGTACCAGATTGACACAATTTCTACCTGGAAAAAAATCTGTCAAATAAATTACCCTAGAACTGTCCCCTTCAGCAGGCAATCAATAAGATTTTGCTCCATCAGTTACCCAAATGGGGAATTGGGCAACATTAATGACTTTCTATGATGGTTAAAGTAGACAAGGCCAGTTAATTTATTTGCATGGGTGTAGAAAAGGGGAGGGGTCTATTCTCAAGGGTGCCTGTGTTAGGCTGCATGCAGGACTCAGAATTCTGCTGTGATTTATAATGCTCTTGTTTCCTTTGAATAGCATGCTTTGTAGAAAGTAGATAGAGCTTTTATTTTCTTTTTCTCCCACCCTCATAATACCACAATTTGAGGTCACCCAATACATATGATTGCAATTAATCAGAGACAGAAATTAGTACTTCCCCTGCATAAATATGGAATCACCACCACAAGATCTGGTGACACCCCCCAACTTTCACAGAAAACAATATCATTTATTTATTTGGACATTTTAAACCAATTTTTCTCCACTCAACACATCATATATTGAGGGGGGAAACTAGGGGTTAGTTTCCCTTTAAGCATCAGGACTGGAGAAGAAGGACAGGGCAGGTGGTCACAGCTTTCTAGGTCAGCCCCCCCCCCCACTCACCTGCATCAGTTGGGTGTACTCCTCCAATCCCCGTCAAAGGAGGGAAGAAGATCCTGGTGACAGCAAAACTGGTGGCTTCCTGTTGTCTGTTCCTCCCTCGTGGGAGAGGACAAGGAAGGTATGCTGGGCTGGCCATCCACTGAATTCTGAGCTCCAAGCCACTGAGAAGGAGGTAGAGTACTGCTGAGAATGGAAGAGCACCTACCTAATGTCAGAGTCTTGCAGCAATCAGTTCTCAACAATGCTCCTTTGAGAAGGTTCAAGTTCATTGAGAAAAACTGGAAAAAAGGGGGGGGGAGGGAAAAACTCAACCCAAGATAACACTGCGAACCAGAAGGGTTAAGCTGACCATATATATTATAAAAATACAAAATTTATTAGGGTGTACACATATTAAAATATATTTGGGTTAAAAAAATTTCAAGTATCAGACTAATAAAAACATATCAAATATTAATACACATGATGGGTCTTGTGCGACTGAACAACAACAACAACACATATTAAAATATATTCGGGTTAAATTTTTTTTCAAGTATCAGACTAATAAAAACGTATCAAATATTAATACACATGATGGGTCAACACTTTCCAACTAAGGACCAAACGCGTTTTGGCCTCAAAGGGCCTTCCTCAGTGGTCACTATACAACATTTTATAGACACACATTCAAACAAATGTATACAGGTTCTTTAGTATACTTATTTTAAGACCAGATGTTGTATGCTGAAATTATAAAAATATAGAGGGGGGGGGAGAGGGGAAAAGAAACTCAAATTATTATTCCAAATGTATACCAAATCCTTATTAATTTAACAATTGATTTTTTCAAACTAGAATTTTGAGTAAACTGAAATGAAAACTAGGATGCACGCCTTTCAAAGATTTAGGCAGTTCAACAGTCACCTCATTGATTTTACGCAACACTTTAAAGGGACCCACATATCTCCAACCAAGCTTCCTACTGGGCTAGAGGCCCTTTAAATTCTTGGTAGACAGGTAAACAGAGTTCCCAGGTTGTGTGTCCCATTCTGGAGCTCTGCCCTTCTCAGCCTGGGCCTTATAGTCCGCTTTGGCTTTATCCAGAGTTTTCTGGATCTCCAGCCAGTGTTCTTTCAACCCTTGCCACCATGCCTGGAGATTCCTGGGGGGGGGGGAGTCAGGTAATCCGACCGTGGGCAGAGGGGTCCCCTCATAGCCACACAAAGCTTTAAAAGGTGACAACCCAGTGGAACTGTGAACAGAATGGTTATAACTGTATTCCGCATAGGATAGCAATTCAGCCCAATTATCCTGTTGTTAGTTGGTAAAAAAGAGGAGGAATTGCTCTACCACCTCACTGACCCGTTTGGTCTGTCAATCAGTCTCAGGGTGGTAGGCGCTACTGAGACCCTGTTCAATGCCCAGTACTTGCATAAGCTCCTTCCAAAAGGTGGCAACGAACTGGGTCCCTCTGTCAGATATTACCTTGGTTTATTTATTATTTTTCTTTATTAATTTGATTTTTATCCCGCCCTCCCGCCGAAGCGGTTGGCACTGAATGCAATTTAACAATGTGATGCATGAACATTCTAGCAAGAGTCTTTGCAGTAGGCAGTTGTTTAAATGGGATGAAATGGGCCTGTTTCGACAATAAGTCCACCGACACACAGATTACTGTCTTTCCCTTACTGTGAGGTTGGTTCATGATAAAATCCATAGAGATGATCTACCAGGGGTGACCAGGGGTCTCCAAGGGTCAGAGCTTGCCAGGCAGTTTTCCCGGGCACCTTTTACTCATGAGGAACATTTGGCATGGCCCCCGTATCACAACACATCAGCCCTCATGCGAGGTCACCAGAACTGGCATTGCAGTAGGTGGAGAGTTTTTAGATAACCGTAATGTCCTGCCCCTCCTCATGGATCACTGCCTTGTCGTGGCGAGGGGGCTTGCGTGGTTCAATGAAGCTGTGGGCAATGCCGCGGATGGCCACCCAAGATGGACAGGCCACAGCAGAGAACTCAGACCAAGTGTGATCCACTGGAGAAGTAAATGGCAACCCACTCCAGTGTCTTTGCCAAGAAAACCCCATGGACAGTATCAAAAGGCTACAAGATATGACGCCGGAAGATGAGCCCCTCAGGCCGGAAGGTGTCCAATATGATATTGGGGAAGAGCAGAGGGCAAGTACAAGTAACCCCAGTAAGAGTGAAGCGGCTGGGCCAAAGCCGAAAGGAAGCTCAGTTGTGGATGTGTCTGATGGTGAAAGGAAAGTCCGATGCTGCAAAGAACAATACTGCATAGGAACCTGGAATGTAAGATCTATGAATCAAGGTAAGCTTGACGTGGTCAAAAATGAGATGGCAAGACTGAACATCGATTATCTTAGGAATCAGTGAACAATTGGACAGGAATGGGCGAATTTAACTC
>NW_015173435.1:0-4566 GCF_001447785.1 Gekko japonicus | reverse complement strand
CCAGCAAACTACACCCCACACCATGACGGAGCGCAGCCTGGCAGAACTCCTTCTAGGGTGCCACCCTAGATCGTGCTCCGGAAGAGGCACCAGCCAGCCACCGAATCTCCTGAAGTGGCCAGGGGATTCATTCCAGAGGCTAAAAAACTGAGCTAGCTCACACTAACTCAGCTTAGAGAGAACACTGGTGCCGTCATCAGACACTGCTACACCGCCCCCGGCCGGCACTCCACCTAGTGTGGCGGTGGCAGTTCCAGCCACGGGCCCCAAACTTTGCCACTCCACCCGAACCAGGAAAGCACCAGCACACCTCAAGGACTTTATTTGTGGGTGTTTCGCGAACCAAGGGGAGAGGGGTGTAATGTATCCAGTCCGGACCGCATGGCAGACTAGGGCTCCACGCGGTCAGGTGAAACTGTCAAGCTTCTACCATGAGAACAATGGACTATGTGGATCCTAGCCCGCAACAATCGGAGGGCTAGGCTCCTGGCCAAGAGCCTGTGGAACTCTCGGCCACTGTAAATAGCCTATTACGGTGTGGATGTGTGTTTTGGGTGGTGGTTTCACTGGGAATATAATCCTTTTCAGTGGTGGCCCCTACCTGGTGGAACGAGCTCCCGGAGGAGATCAGGGCCCTGCGGGGCCTTATGCAGTTCCGCAGGGCCTGTAAGACAGAGCTCTTCCACCAGGCTTTCACATAGGGGCCACCACTACCACCGCCACCAATGAGGTGGACAACATCGGGGTTAAGGATGGCCCAGGAAGATCTGCCATAATTTCTGCGTGGCCACTGGATTTACCTGGTTGAGCTATAGGATAACATCACCCTGGAGAACCATCCGGAGACCATCTTGTTAAATCGAGTATAATTGTTATTAATTGTCATTAATGTTTTATTGCTTTTATCTGTGTCGCCCCGCGCCGACCCTTGGAACATCCCAGGAGGAACAGAGCAATGGGAACCGGCTGGGATGCGAACAGAGCAATGGGAACTGGCTGGGATGCGAAGACGTTCCTACTACAGAGCCGCGGGAAAAGAGGGGGCGTGCCAGGGGCAAGAACCGGGGAGCTTTACCTTGGAGATGCGGGGATATCGGGGGTACTATCAAGGAGCCAGGCGAGGCAGACTCTTCCGAGGTACACCACGAGCCTCACAGAGTTAAACCGCACAGAATTAACCAAGTGAAAACAAGCGGTTGGGAAAAGGGATAAGGTGACACCTGTATCAAGGGGGATAATTGAGTGGGAACACAGGGTGTTTGGAATCAATGTGATAACTGAGTGTGAGATGTAATAAGTGATAACTGTGTGTGAGATGAAATAAAAAGAGGAAACGGAAAAACGCCAGGAGAGGAGAGAAAGAGGAGATCGCGAGGTGCGAGGTGTGCTGTAACACTCTTCCCGCCGTGATCTGAGGCGTTTGTTTCCAAACTTAAAGTTGACTCTGGAGTCTGGCGTCTTATTTGCATGGCGAGGCATCACGAATCCCGACAGAGTGGTGGAGAATGCGGGCACACGTGACTCGCTACCGGTGACGCAACCAAGGATTCCTCGACCCCCCGGGTGGCAACCCCCAGCACAAAGGTACAAGGGCCTGCCACGCAACCTGGAGGTCCAAGCCTCGGGTTCGTCGTCGGAAAGCTCTGGCTCCGACGCCAGTCAAGGATCCGTGGTTGAACGTGGACCCGAGAAACCTCCGGGAGTCGACATGGACCTGGGACGATTCGGGCAGTGGCTTACAGAGCACAATACGCAGGTATTGCGGGAGGTAACCACCCAACAACAAGCGTCTCAGGCGGCCTTGGTGAGAGACGTAACGTTGCAACAACAGACTGCCAATGCGGCGCTAATAAGGGAGCTTCAACAAACTATGAGGGGGACCGGGGGCGGTCGTCCTGCAGACGCTTGGCCAGGGCGGGGGTCGTGGATTCCTCTCACAAAATTAACTGGGGATGACGATATAGAAGCTTTCTTTGAAACCTTTGAGCGAGTTGCGGAAGCCGCCCAATGGCCTCCGGCACAATGGCCCTTCATTTTAAGCCCGTACTTATCGGGCGAAGCACAAGCCAGGGATTACAACAAAGTTAAAACCGCTGTGCTAGATAGGTATCAGATAATGCCCGAAACCTCTAGACAAAAGTTCAGAGGCATAGTGTGGCATCCCGGGGATAGACCAAGAGCCGTATTGGCCTCGCTAAAAGATGCTGCCACTCGGTGGTTGCGTCCACAGTCTGATGAGGCAAAACGGGTCGTAGAATTAGTAGTCTTGGAACAATTACTCCAGATCCTTCCTCCTCGAGCACGCCACTGGCTTGCATGTCGGCAACCACAGTGGTTGAATGAAGCCCTTGAGATTTGGGAAAATTATCTGTCAGCGGAAGGAACAGGGATCACCAGAGACGGTTATAAAGGGAAGGAACCGGGGACTGTTGGCGGCCGAGGTGTCCCGGACAAAACGGGGCGAGGGACAGAGGGGACGAAGGGTGGTAGAGCTAGGACTTTCCTACCCCCTCGGTTAGGACCCGTGCCATTTAACTCATGCTGGAGACCTCCCGCTCCGGGTGGGCCCCGAGAATCAGGAGAATCACGGGTGGGTCTGGAGGGAAAAACACCGAGCCCTCGTGTCCCAGAGGTGGGACTCTGTTATGGTTGTGGGCAAATGGGCCATTTAAAAAGAGATTGCCCACTCATGGAGTGTGACATTGGGTGGGAATCTGCCTTGCCTATTACGGAAGAAGACAGCCATCATCCTCCGTTCGTAATCCCTGTAGTCGTAGGTCAGGAAGAGGTGTTAGCACTGCTTGATAGCGGGAGTTCCATATCAATGGTAAGGGCGGATTACATGCCCGAAAAACTACCGTTACTGCGAGAAGCTGACATTGCCTGTTTCCATGGACACAGGGAACGGTGTCCAGTCGTGCGAGTCCCAATTCGCTACCAAAACCACATGTATCAGTTACCAATGGCCCGAGTGCGCACCCTGCCGTTCCCGGTGTTGTTGGGTCGTGACGCGCCTGATTTTGTGAAGGTTATGAGTCAGCAGGCTGTGAAATCTGAGTGGGCCAGACCTGAAGGAAGTGCAGAACCGGGAGAACCTTCAGTTCCACCGGAACAAGAGGAGGAAGATTGGAACTTCCCATGGACCGTAGACGCTACCTTTAAGGAGGATCAACATACAGACCCTTCGCTTGAACAGCTGCGCAATCGGACCGCGGTGAGTGAGGGGCAAGTCTTGGATGACTGGTTGGCGGACAAAGCATCGCGTATCGTACTGCAGGGGGGCGTGTGGTATAGAGAAGTCACCTCCCGGGGAAAAGGTTATCAGCAAGTGTTATTACCCAACCGGCTGAGGTCTGAGATAATGTCCCTGGCCCACGATCACCCCTGTGCCGGCCATCAAGGGATTAAGAGTACCTTAAGTCGAGTGTTACAAAGGTTCTTCTGGCCCTCAGTTTATAAAGACGTGACCCGATCCGTAAAAACTTGTGAAGTGTGTCAGCGGATGTCGTCCACACCCGCTCTGAGAGCGCCCCTCGCCCCACTACCTATAATACACAAACCTTTTGAGAGGATAGCGATGGACTTTATCGGTCCCTTGCCTCGGACCCCTCGCGGAGCCCGATATGTTTTAGTCCTCATGGATTATGCCACGAGGTTCCCCGAAGCTATACCCCTTCCCAGTATGAAGAGCCAAGGAGTTGCTAGAGCTTTAATGCGTTTTTTTTCGCATGTGGGATTACCCAAAGAAATCCTGACTGATAGGGGGAAGCCTTTCACAGCAGATTACATGAAAAAGGTCTGTGAGGCTCTCCACATTAAACAGTTGTTCACAGCCGCATATCATCCCCAGACAGATGGGCTTGTTGAACGGATGAAGGAGACCATAAAAGGAATGCTACGGCGTCTTTCATATAAAAGCTCGCAAGCCTGGAATCTTTATCTCGACCCTTTACTCCTAGCACTGCGAGAAATGCCCCAAGCTTCCACGGGATTCTCCCCGTTTGAATTAATATACGGACACCGGCCATGTGGCATTCTGGGGTTGGTAGAAGAGAGATGGGTGTCTCCTGAAGAGAACCAACCAAAAGAGGCCGCAGAACATGTACGCGCTCTGCAAAAGCAATTAGAAACCGTACGAGAAATAGCCAGAGAGAACTTAGCCCAAGCCCAGGCCAAGCAAAAACAAAAGTACGATAAAGGAACCCGTACTCGGGTTTTTCAGCCTGGAGACCAAGTACTGGTATCAGGGAGAGTGATGCAAAAGGGCAAAGATGACCCCTGGGTCGGACCTTATGTCATAAAAAGAGTATTGGGACCCCTGATGTATCAAGTCCAGTATGGGAACTCCGGGCAACAAATTAAAACCCTTCATGTGAATGACTTAAAAGCATGGATTAGCCGGGAGAACCCTGTCCGGGAGCCTCCTCAAACTTGTATGTTGTCAGATCAACCTGGGGAGATCGATGTACTAGAAGTAGGACCCCGTCCCAAAGAGAACGGTTCCCCAGAACCCGTCATCGACTCAGGCTTAACTAATGAACAAAAACAGGACATACTGACCCTATT
>NW_015173434.1:0-4519 GCF_001447785.1 Gekko japonicus | reverse complement strand
TCTTAGGATTGTGCTGCTATGGAATGAGAATCAGGCTGAGAATCCGCTTGAGAAGTCAGCTGTCTGCTCTGGAGGGCTCCAAAACCACATGAATTTGTCAATTAGGCTAGCCCCTGGTGAAGGAAAGGCATTCTATGCCACTATAACCTCTAGTAACACATGTCCTCCACAGAATACTCTCATAACAAACAAGATTGGAAGTAATATTTATACAACATCTGCAATCACATGAACCGTGTGTGTGTGTGTATGAGTTTGTATATTTGGTATAAATCTTTACTGAGTTCCTCTGGTGGACCGTTCATGATCTGGAACATTGCTTTTAGCCTCTTGAATTGGTGTGACAATCTCATTTGGGAATCTTCTCCCACTTTATAAAAATCTTTTATTAGTTTGTACAGGACATTAAAAATATCCTGGGAAATGTGCATGTGAACTCTGCATGCCTCTAAATGTCCCCAGGCTCTCTACACAACCTGGAGTCTCCTGAACATGTGCGACCTGCTCTCTTTGCAGCTCGAAGCCTTCAAAGTGCCAGCACGCACTGGTTACTCAGATACCAGGGTTACACACCCTCAGAGATGCTTGCTTATTATTGCAGTAAAGGGTCTAGGGCTGAGCTTAGGGTTGCCCACCTCCAGGTGGTCACTGGAGATGTCCTGCTATATTACAACTGATCTCCAGACATCAGTTCAGCTGGAGAAAACGACAACTCTGGAAGGTGGACAAAGTGGCATTATACCCTACTGAGGTCCCTCCACTCCTCAAACCCTTACTTTTTCAGGCTCCACCCCCAAAATCTCCTCCAGGTATTTCCCAACCTGGACCTGGCAGCCCTGGCTGATCTTGAAGTGCTTCTGAGCATCTGCAGAGTGCATTTCCTTCTCCACCAAGTAATCACAGCCACCAACAAGTACCTGGGATGAGGGAGTAGAACATTCAGCGCAAAGGGGCCTGCCTCGGTAATTGACAGGTCTCATGTTGCAATGAAGCACAGCTTCCCTCCCTGTCTTAGAGTGATTCCGATGGTACCAGTGTCATGACCCTTTCCCCACTCACAGCAAACAAAGTTTCAGACTTCCCATCATGTCATCTTGGTGCTTGGGAACAGTGGGAGGGTTTCTAATGTCCTGGCCCCACTGGTGGACCTCCTGATGGCACTGGTATTTCTGGCCACTGTGTGACACAGAGTGTTGGACTGGATGGGCCTTTGGCCTGATCCAACATTGGCGTCTCTTATGTTCTTATGGAGGCACTTACCAGCCATGAGGAGAGGGAGCCATGAGGGAAGGGGGGGGAGATACTTGGCAGAGCAAAAGGTGCTGCCACTGCCCCTCCCTCTAAATGTATTTCCTCTCAATAAGCATGGTGAAAAGTACTCAGAACGAAGAGTGATTTCAGCTAGAGTACTTTATTTGGTGAAGAACAAGACAAGAGAACCCAGCTCGCAGGCCGGTTTATATGCGTTCAGAAAACCCGCCACCAAGCACACCTAAACACACCCCCTACTCCCGATAGGCTATTTACAGTAACCGGGTGACCATTGGTCTCCCGGCTGGGAAGCTGGCCCTCTGATTGGGCTGGCTAGGATCCTTCGGATCCTTTGTCTTGCGACTGAAGCTATGGAGAAATACTGCCTGGCCAGCCTGGGCAAGTCCGGGCATGTCAGGCTGAATGCATTACACGTGGTAATGGCGGCAGTACATTACACATGGAAATAAAGTGATGGAGACTTACGTTTAGTCTGAGCTATTTAGACTGCTCCAGAAAAGGTCGCACACCAATCAGTCAAACCAATTAAGTAAAGCCATGTTTTCAAGAGGCGGGTAACTGAAATGGTGTGCGGAAGAGGCTTGTGATGTTTTCAGGCAATATCACAGGAGGAGCCACACAAAAACAGGACCTAGGAGGCGGGTTTATAACCTCTCTTTCCCCTCACGGGTCCTCCCACTGCCCAGGAAATAGGACGTGGATAGCAAAGCAAGGTGGAAAGCAAAGCAGCAGAATAAAAAGTGGAACATTTCCTACCGTTACCAAATGTTGGAAATTATTTTAGTCAGTTTCAAGAATTTAGCAAAATGAAAGAAAGAAGACCATCAGGACTGGAATGCACATTGTCTAAACCAGGGGTGGCCACACTTGCTTCACACAAGAGCCACATAGAGTAAACGTCAGATGTTTGAGCACCGCAAGACATGAACAAATATTACACACACGTTTCTATTGGGAAAATATGCAGATTTTCTTTTTATTAACATTAAGTGAGACTGCCAAAAATACTGGCTTGGTAAAGTGATTTAAAGTGACAAATGGCTTTTTCCAAGCTGGATGGCAGGGGTGGGGGCCTTGAGAACATATTTAAAGTTAAAGTTGCTTTCTTTCTCTGCTCACACACACCTCAATCCTACCCAGGGAGGGAAACACTGTCTGGGGAAGGGAAGACCAACCGGGGAGACATGCCTCCCCTTTTGAAATATACTGAGTCCCGACGCGTAGCATAGTGATTAGCTCATCGTTTATTAGAAGTATCAGGAACTAAAGGACACAGTAGCAAGGTCGGAGCCTACTTAAATCCCCAAACACACCACACACAACACACACATACAACCCGTGATAGGCTACTTACAGTGCCATAACACCCATAGGTCCACTCCCAGATCCGGGGTGGCCGATTGGTCCATTCTAGGATCCAAGCTGGCTACTGTCTCTTGAGCGAAGCTTAACCCGAGCGCTTGACCACATGTTGGTCTGACCGCGTGTGCAGTCAATACATAACACCTTTGCTTCCCCAGGTGCCCTGCCGGGAGCTGCACAATATGTGTGAAAGAGCCGCATGTGGTTCCCGAGCCACAGTTTTGATACCCCGGTCTAAACAGACATCCCTATTGGAAATAGCACCATCTACCAGTCACTTGGGGAATTGCAATGGTTGGCTTTTTAGGGACCAAGAATGGCTATTAACCAGTAAGCCTGGGGTTGCTGTTTCTCTGCCGCTCAGTCACATCTTCTTCTTTTTTTAACATGTAACCTGATGAAGATTTCGGAGGAGGAGGAGGAAATCCCTCACACTGTTCTGTGACATTTTAGTTGGTTTTAATAAAAGGTGTCACTTGGGTCTTGCTTTGAGATTTTGCTTTGAACTTGTGCAGCTTCTGTCCCCCAGGATGTTTGAAGGGTTAAATCATCTCGCTGGTTCAGCCACAGATGCATGGCCCTAAGATTGCAACTGGCCCATCTTAAAAGTCCTTTGGAAGCCTTCTAATAGTGCCCTGAGTGTACCTTCCCGTATTCAAACGGTGTTTCCACATAGAAAGAGTGAAGTCAAGAGTTCTGGAACCTCTTTGACAAAATTCTTTTAAAACGTTTAACAGTTTATGGGTTTTCTGTATACAGATTGAAAACTTCATTTCCCTCTTGAGAATTCTGGCACCTCTTTTTCAAAAAAACAAACAGACCCATGTAAAGTGATTTTTTAAAAATCATTTGGAACTTTACTAGCAAAGCTACATTGGCCAAAATGTTTATTTGCACTACAAATGCCTGTCATCGCCACGGCACTTTTTTCTCTCGGGGGGGGGGGAGCTGCAAACTTGAACAGGAGTGAAGCTTCAAGGAAATATGGTAGTTTTTTACTTGGCCTGTGGAAATGTTCTGAGTTTTTCCCAACAAGAAAGAAAAATGAATGCTGCCTACCAAGCAAGAACAGCCTGTTTCCACCATCACAGAAGGGACATTTGGATTACAAATTTAGATTTCGCCCCTTGAGGCTATACATTTCTCTCTTGTTATCCCATAAAGGTACATCAGTATTTACTGCATTTAAGTATGCAAAGTGCTCAAAGCATGGAAGGCACTACGTTAATAAACATTGTAAATAACAGTAATACTACTACTGTTATTACTATTACTGAATAATGACAATGATGATGATGATGATAATAATAACAACAACAAAAGTTGCTACATTTTCTTTTATTTTGTGTTTTGTCACAGCAAAGTAGATTAGTCTACTGATGCGTGAATACTGTGTGACCCAGGAAAGATTTTTGTCTCAGTTCCCTATGAGGACGAATCACTGTGATACGAGCTGAGGTTTATATCCCAAGTACAACAGTAATAATCAGCGTCATCTTCAGCTTGAACTCCTGTGATGACTAGATTCCAGATATTGTTGGAGGTGTCAGGGGAGACAGTGAATCTCTCGGGGACCCCTGAGCCCCTGCCTTGGTCATTGCTCTTGTAATAGTGGTATAGAAACCGTGGGACACCCCCAGATTTCTGCTGGTACCAACGGGCCCTCTCATCGTTGATGCTTTGCCCACTCACTGAACAAGATATCTGAACTGTTGATCCTGGAGCACTGGTTAGTGAAGGTGGTTGGGTCAGCACTACTTCGGACCTGGAAACTAAATTAAGATCAGGAACAATTTAATACTTTTTTTTGTCCATTCCCTGCTTTTCTGTCCAATGGAGATCCAAAGCAGCTTACAGTTCTCTCCCCCACCCACCCATGTAAGCC
>NW_015173433.1:0-4636 GCF_001447785.1 Gekko japonicus | reverse complement strand
GTGCTCCAAAGTTCCGACAGACACGCCATACAGTATTATAGTATCATCTTCCATCTCCAGTTACCCTGCGACCTATTCACGACGTTTCCATTATCATTGACTATGCTTACCAATTGCATTTCTTTAAACACACAGTTTCGCGGATTGTGACAAAGGCCCCCTGACCATGAAGATCACAGGCATTTTCTCAATGTTAGACAAAAGTCTGCACGGTCAAAGCAATGGTATTCCCAGTAGTAACGTATGGCTATGAAGAGTTGGACCATAAGGAAGGCCGAGCGCCGAAGAATAGCTGCTTTTGAACTATGGTGCTGGAGAAGACTTGAGAGTCCCTTGGACTGCAAGGAGATCAAATCAGTCCATCCTAAAAGAAATCAACCCTGACTGTTCCCTGGAAGGCCAGATAATGAAACTGAAGCTCAAAGACTTTGGCCACCCAATGAGAAGGGAGCACTCACTGGAGGAGACCCTGATGCTGGGAAAGACTGAAGGTCAAAGAAGACGGGGACGGCAAAGGAAGAGATGGGTAGACAGTGTCATCGATGCAACGGACATGAAGTTGAGCAAACTCCGGAGCACGACGGAAGACAGGAGGGCCTGGCGTGATGTGGTCCGTGGGGTCGTGAAGAATCGGACTCGACTGTGCGACTGAAGAACAACAACAACAGTCAACTGTTCATCGTTTATATCTTCATCTTCTAACCTCCTGTGTCTAATCCCAGAGGCTAGGTTCAGGACAGACATCCAAAGGGAATTCTTTCTCTTATTAAAGTACACTAGATCTACTTCACAGCAGGGACCGGCGTTCCTAATGTAACATCTCCTAAATCGTGTTAGCGGCATTTAGGACATTAGCAGAATTCAGGCAGAGTTCAGGAATTCAGGACATACAAAGATTTTAAGTTTTAAGGCACACAAAATGGAGCTGCTTTTGGTATAGTGGTTTGGTGTAGTGATTAGGAGCCAGTTTGGTGTAGTGGTTAGGAGCACAGACTCTAGTCTGGGAGAACCGGGTTTGATTCCCCACTCCTGTACATGCAGCTGCTGGTGTGACCTTGGGTCAGTCACAAGTTCTCTCAGCACTGTCCTCTCAAGAGCAGTCCTCAGAAGAGCTCTCTCAGCCCCACCTCCCTCACAGGTTGTCTGTCGTGGGGAGGGGAAGGTTAAGGAGATTGTCAGCCACTCTGAGACACCCTCGGGTAGTGAAGGGCAGGGGTATAAATCCAATCTCTTCTTCTTCTGGTTAATTTATCTGCCACCTGTCTGCTTCTGAGCTCTTTGCGCCCACCAGCCTTACAGCAAACCCCCCAACAGGAATGATCGGGTGCATATCCACGGTTGCCTCTCTCCCCAGGTGTGAAAAACAATGTCCGCGTCAAAGTCATCAAGAAGGTCTTGAAGAAGAAAGCAAAGCCTTCCGCCCAAGAACCGGTGGCAAAAGAGGAGCCACGTAAGTACCACCCCCACCTCACTCCTCCCCGCCCCGCCCCTATGCAACTCCTTCATCTCCCGTCTGCATCTCTCATCGCTCACATTTTCAGTTGAGCATTCCGCAAGTCATGCATCAGCCCCACGTCTGCAATAAATTAAAGGTAAAGGTTTCCCTTGCTCGAAAGCCAGTCGAGTCCGACTCTAGGGTTGCGGTGCTCATCTCCGTTCCAAAGCCGAAGAGCCAGCGCTGTCCGGAGACGTTTCCGTGGTCATGTGGCCGGCATGACTAAACACCAAGGCACACGGAACGCTGTTCCCTTCCCACTGAAGGGGTACCTATTCATCTACTTGCAATTTCTTGCTTTCGAACTGCTCGGTTGGCAGGAGCTGGAAACTAGAGACGGGAGCACACTCCGTCATGCGGCACACTCGGGTCTCAAACTGCTGAACTACCGACCTTCCACAGCCTGCAGTTCAGCTAAAATGGGCCTACCTTACAGGCAGTGTTCCCTCTAAGCTGAGTTAGCGTGAGCTAGCTCACAGTTGTTTAGCCTCCGGCTCACCCATTTTTGTCTCCGCTTGGGAAGGACGGCTCCAGAGCAAACTAATTGTTGTCGTAGCCAAATCGCCGGCTCATAGCTTCAATGCCAGTAGCTCACAAAGTGGGATTTTTGCTCACAAGACTCCGCAGCTTAGAGGGAGCATTGCTCACAGGGCTGGAGTATCTGCCTCGTGTCTTGAAAGAGGCTATGTGAATGTGATCAGCTGATGCATTTTCAGTTCTGCTGCGGGGGAAAGAACTTGGGTGCGGTGTTCAAAGGGGGGGTAAGAATGAACTGAGGGTCAGAGGAGGTAAACAATGCTTGATGAATTGCCCCATGGGTGGGAGGGGAGAGGTCATGGCTCAGTGGAACAGCCTCTGCTTGGAAGGTCCCAGGTTCAGTCCCAGCATCTGTTGCCCTAGAAGGTCATAGGAACATAAGAGATGCCAATGTTGAATCAGGCCAGTGGCCCATCCAGTCCAACACTCTGTGTCACAGTGGCCAGAAATACCAGTGCCATCAGGATGTCCACCAGTGGGGCCAGGACATTAGAAGCCCTCCCACTGTTGACCCCCCCCAAGCACCAAGAAGACAGAGCATCACTTGCCCCAGAGTCCCTATCTATACCTTGTGGCTAATAGCCACTGATGGACCTCTGCTCCAGATGCTTATCTAATTCCCTTTTGAAGCCGTCCATGCTTGTAGCACCCACCACTTCCTGTGGCAGTGAATTCCATGTGTTAATCACTCTTTGGGTGAAGAAGTACTTCCTTTTATCCGTTCTAACCCGACCGCTCAGCAATTTCATGGAGTGCCCACGGGTTCTTGTATTGTGAGAAAGGGAGAAAAGTACCTCTTTCTTTACCTGCTCTTTCCCATGCATAATCTTATAAACCTCGATCATGTCACCCCTCAGTCGTCTTTTCTCCAAGCTAAAGAGCCCTAAGCGCTTTAACCTTTCCTCATAGGGAAAGTGTTCCAACCCTTTTATCATTCGAGTTGCCCTTTTCTGCACTTTTTCCAAAGCTATAATATCCTTTTTAAGGTGTGGTGACCAGAATTGCACACAGTATTCCAAATGAGGTCTCACCATTGATTTATATAGGGGCATTATTATATTGGCTGATCTGTTTTCAATACCCTTCCTAATAATCCCCAGCATAACATTGGCTTTTTTTATTGCAGTCACACACTGTCTCGACATTTTCAGTGAGTTATCTACTACAACTCCAAGATCTCTCTCTTGCTCAGTCTCTGCCAGTTCAGACCCCATCAATGTGTATTTATATTTAGGATTTTTGGCTCCAATGTGCATCACCTTGCACTTGGCCACATTGAACCCCATTTGCCATGTTGACGCCCACTCGCCCATCCTTGACAGATCCCTTTGGAGTGCCTCACAATCCTCACTGGTTTTCACCACCCTGAACAACTTCGTATCATCCAGAGAAGGTCGGACCAGAACCAGCGGGTTGAAATTAAATCAAAAGAGCTGTTGGCTAAACATGAGGAAGATCTTTCTGACAGAGTGGTTCCTCGGTAGAACAGGCTTCCTCGGGAGGTGGCGGGCTCTCCTTCTTGGGAGGTTTTCAAACAGAGGCTCGATGGCCATCGGACAGCCATGCTGATTGTGTGAGCTTGGGCAGATCATGAGAAGGGAGGGCAGGAAGGGTTGCCTCGGTGCTTAGTTCCGGTGGCCCTTTCATACACGCCCAGGATAATAACAATCGCCACTTTGGGGTCAGGAGAGAATTTTCCTTTGGGCCAGATTGGCCCACGGATCCTGGAGGTGTTTGGCCTTCCTCTGGGCAGAGGTGGAATGAGGTGGAATATACAGGGACCACGGTCTGCAGTAGTCCAAAATGCAAATGAAAGAAGACGGTGACCATTAATATTATATGCAAAAAATTATATTGGAAAATGTGTGTAGGAATTTTCAATAAACACATGAAACCTCACAATGGGTCCGTTTACGAAATGTAATACCGTAATAAACATGTACAACCAGACATAAACACCGTTTAGCCGGAGACGGTGCACCCGACACAAACATCCCAAGCGGCAAAAAGGAAAAACAAAGGTTGTTTTTTTTTTCTTGGACTCCGAGACACCAGACGATGAGCTTCATGCGAGCCCAGGGCTTGAGGTGGAGAGGTTTTGCGGAGAGCGACAAAACACGCAACACACATTTTTGTGGAACTGAAAACAGGCCACCGCTTTTATCGATTTACAGACGAGGAGCGTTGTCGAGGCATGTGGGCGGATCCAGGGATCGAGCGACCCGCCTCCATACCGCAGCCCGTCTGCTGGGGAAACCAGGGAGTGACAAAATTTGGTGGTAACACAAGGGCAGCTGCTGCTGTGTGGTACCGTTTGTCACTTGGGGTGAGCCCATGAACGGCCCCCGAGCTGGGCATATCATGTGGTGGCTCAAACCCCCAAGACCCCATAAGGGAGTCCCCCAAACGGGGGAGGTGGATGCGCAGATCCATCTCCCCCCCCAAAGGATCTGCCTTGATGTGTGAAACTGCCCCAAAGCAAAGGGGAGGAGCCCCCCCCGCCGCTCCCCCCAAAGCTCCTAAGCCAGTAGCCAACAAAGCAGGCCATACCGTATGCCAAGTGGCAAATAAATTCGTGGAAATTACTACAAATGATAAAAAGCA
>NW_015173432.1:0-4676 GCF_001447785.1 Gekko japonicus | reverse complement strand
TTTAAAGCACTACATGGCCAGGGTCTGACCTCCCTGAGGGACCACCTTTCCCCGTATATACCCCCAAGAGCACTTCGGTCCGGGGCACAACATCGCCTGGTGGTTCCAGGCCCCCGGGAGGCAAGGCTCGCCACGACTAGGACCAGATCCTTTTCAGTGGCGGCCCCTACCTGGTGGAACAAGCTCCCGGAGGAGATCAGGGCCGTGCGGGACCTTATACAGTTCCGCAGGGCCTGTAAGACGGAGCTCTTCCACCAGGCTTTCACATAGGGGCCGCCACTACCACCGCCACCAATGCGGTGGATAACATCGGGGATAAGGATGGCCCGGGAAGATCTGCCACTATTTCTGCGTGACTGATACCACTGGATTTACCTGGTTGGGATAGGCAATAGGATAACATCATCCCTGTAGAACTGTCTGTCTACCATCTGGCATGTATCCGGAGACCATCTTGTCTAATTGAGTACAATTGTTATTAATGTTTTTATTGCTTTTATCTGTTTTATATGGGCTTTGCCCCTTGTAAGCCACCCTGAGCCCGCTCTGTGGGGAGGGCGGGGTATAAATCTCAATAAATTAATAAATAACTTCCCAGGCCTTCTGCCAAATCCTTCTCCAGTATCCGTTGTCTGTGTAAGGTTGCTCTGTAGCTTTGCTTACTGAGAAACTAAGTTCTCCCTCAGAGCAGTGTTAATATATTTAGACAATGGTGTTCTTCTTTCTGTAGAAGTAATTTTCTGACTGTTGCCAATCAGAAAACACTGACTCCCAAATGTCTCTTCCCTCAGAAGCCAACCTCTGGCTACTGATTCAGATGTTAGATGTCAAAAGACCAAACAGCAAAAGACCCAAATGGGAAAGACCAAATTGTGAAAGACCCCTTTTCCCTCCAGATCAGCTGTCTTCTTATCTCTCTCAGCTGATGCTGGCCAATCAGAGCATGAGCAGAGCAGCCAATCACCTTAGCCCTTTGCTCCAGGGAAGATTAACTCCTAACCTCCATGTCTGATACCAAGCTGCATTAAAAAAAAAATAAAAGTCTGCTTTTCTGTGCGATTCCGTCACACACCTCAAAGACCAACACAGGCTGCGGTCACACAGAGCATTAGGCACGCTAGAGGGACAGAAGACAGGTGGATTTTCCGGGCGCAATCTCACTGCCACATCTTGGAAGCGTAGAGCTCCCGTGGCGAACCCGAGGCTTCCCGCCGAAGATGCGCGGTTAAAAACTAGTACCTCGGAGGTACTAGTTTCCGGTAACCGCGGGGCAAGGGCAGGTGTCTAATCGCGTTTCCGGTGGTAGTTCCAGCGCCCGCCCATGCCCCCTCATGTAAAGGGGGTTTTTTCAACTGTCCATGGGATGCGCACAAACACCCAACGGGGCATGCGCACACTTTGGTGTCCGGGAAAAAAACCCACCCATTTTCCGCGCCACGCCACTTCTTTGTGGTGTGCTCGGCACCTCCCCCCTACCCCGGGACCTCCATGGGACCTCCATGGGACCTCCACGGTACGTCTGCTGGCGCAACCGCGTGTTATTTTGCTCTGGGGCAAACAGCCACGCTCCCCCCCCGCATTTTCCTGCCCGTGTGACCCAGGCCACATTCTGTGGGAGTCACGACTCACTTCTTCAGAAAGCTCCACCCTGCCACAAGCTACTAAAGCTTAACACTTCCTTCAGTATGGATGACTAGGTGGAAGGAAGTGTTAAGCTTGAAGGAAGCTTTCAGTTTTACTAGCTACAATCACGTTTCATGAGAAACAGGTTCTGAATTCCGATACGAGTGCCTTCTGAATTCTTTGTCGAATCTTTCTGTGCGACTTGAAGAAGTCTGTCGAAAGGCGCGACTTAACCTAAGAGATGCGTAGTCTGCACAGGATTTGGTTTGCCAAAGAAACCACCCCGTGCTACAGATGAATTAATTCTTATGTTGAAATTTGTATAATTTCCAGGAGTGAGTTTCTCGTTTGTATACTTAACGCAACATTTGCTGTGGGAGCCGGAATGCTTTGGGACTGTTTCTTTAACTTGTATTGTAAAGGACGTGTTGCTTGAAACTGCCCCTTCACACTATATTGCGTCTGCGAACGCCTTTATGCGATTGTGAATTGCATGTTGCGAACAGAAGTTACTGCCGTAAGCTCCTGTGATTGTAAGAATTTTTAAGCCTGCGACTATAATAATTACACTGAAACTTCTTAAATACCTTATTGTTTATTTGATTGTATATTTTATAGCTATTACACAAAGGGAAAAAAATAATTCTGGATGTATTGCAGTTAAGTGCCAACCTAGCAGTTTGAAAGCAAGAAATTGCAAGTAGATAAATAGGGACCGCTTCAGTGGGAAGGTAACAGCGTTCCTTGCGCCTCGGCAACAGTGTTCCTTGCGCCTCGGTGTCTAGTCATGCCGGCCACATGACCACGGAAACATCTTCGGACAGCGCTGGCTCTTGGGCTTGGAAACGGAGATGAGCACCGCCCCCTAGAGTCGGATTTGACTGGCTTTCGAGCAAGGGAACCTTTACTTTTATTTATTTATTTTATTTTACTTATTTTGAGATTTCTATCCCGCCCTACCCAGTGGCTCAGGGCGGCTAACAACACTCAATGTTTCTTCACCTCTATCAATCTCCAGGGGGCGGCTGGAGTTCTCTAGCTATTACATCTGATCTCTGGGTGACAGATATCAGTTCCCCTGGGGAAAAATGACGAGTTTGGAAGGTGGACTCTATGGCATTATACTCCATTGAAGTCCCACCCCACCCTCCCCAGGTTCCACCCCCCAAAATCTCAATGTATTTCCAAACACGGAGCTGGCAACCCTCCACCCCAAAGATCTCCAGGTCTCTCCCAAGTGGGAGTTGGCAACTCTCGAGACCACCAAGGAAGTCCAAGGTCGTTATGCAGAGGCAGGCGACGGCAAACCACCTCTGTTCCTCTCTTGCCTTGAAATCCCCTTCGGGGGTTGCCATTAAGGCTGCGGTCACACACACTAAACAACCCACTTACAATCCACTTTCGATGCACTTCCCAACTGGATTTCACTGGGTGCACCGGCAAAACTCACTTGGAAAGTGCATTCAAAGTGGATTGAAAGTGGATTATCAGCAATTCCAGAGGTGGTTGTAAAGACTTTCAACATGGAACACAACTCTATACTGCATGTTATATCCTACCCCTCCTATACAAATAAGCAATACAGACACAATGCAATTTCATATCGGCAAATACATAGATGAATACTGTAGTTTTCAAGACATACCAGAGCGAATTAAATGTTTCTGAAATGTGAGAAGCACAAATGTAGTTTTTCAGATTTTTATGTTACCCAAAATTATTGGAATATTGTTATTATTATGGTACTTGACTTTTTTGTAACTTGTTTTATGATACAATAAAATATTTTTTAAAAAAGGGGGGAAAAAGAAAGTGGATTATTTAGTGAGGGCGATTGCCGCATAAGTCAACTGGACGGCACTTTGTGCTGCCACCAGGTTTGATGTGTTCATCCATCCTGCCCTCCAGCATCCTCCTCTGTTGTCATTGCTGTTCAGTCGCACAGTCGAGCCCGACTCATCGTGACCCCATGGACCACATCACGCCAGGCCTTCCTGTCTTCCGGCATCCTCCGGAGTTTGCTTAATTTCATGTTCGTACGCTGCCTAACCATCTCATTCTTTGCCCTTTGGTGTAGTGGTTAAGTCTGCGAACTCTAATCTGGGAGAACCGGGTTTGAGTCCCCACTCCTCCACTTGCAGCTGCTGGATGACCTTGGGCTCTGATGACCGTAGAGAGCTGTTCTTGAAAAAGAGATGTTTCGGTCAGAGCTCTCTCAGCCCCACCCACCTCACAGCCGGTGTCTGTTGTGGGGAGAGGAAGGGAAAGGAGTTTGTAAACCGCTCTGAGACTCTGAGTGAAGGGCGGGGTATAAATCCAATCACCTCCTCCTCTTCTTCCTTCAATCTTTCCCAGCATCAGGGTCTTCTCCAGTGAGTGCTCCCTTCTCATTTGGCGGCCAAAGTCTTTGAGCTTCAGCTTCAGTCTCTGGCCTTCCAGGGAACAGTCAGGGTTGATTTCTTTTAGGACTGACTGATTTGATCTCCTTGCAGTCCAAGGGACTCCCAAGAGCCTTCTCCAGCATAGGTGTAATGTACTGCCGCCATTACCCCGTGTAATGCATTCAGCCTGACATGCCCGGACTTGCCCGGGCTGGCCAGGCAGTATTCCTCCATAGCTTCTGAGTACTTTTCAATACAGCTCCTCGAAACCTCCCGTGGTTGTATGGAAGAAGAGAAATTGCCCGGGCTTCATCAATCACATGCGACTGACGGGTCAGAGAGCACCCAAGCTTTGTGTGCTTGATTCAGACCCTAGGTGGGGGGCGGGCAGTGGAATCAGATGAAGCCAGGCGTCTCCTTCGGTTGCCTCCAACAGCCAGGCAGAGGCCGGCTGGCTTGTGGTTCCACAATGCCTCCGCAGATTACACTTTGACTGTGACACGCTCAATCAGCATTAACGCCATCGGAGAGGCATTCCACATGGGAAAGAGACAAGGGATCATTCAGGCTGTGCGCCCGCTGATCCCGTGCGCCCGAGCATGGCAGCAGGGAAGGAATGCAATATGCTCTATGCGTGCGCACACATGTGTGCAGGGAGGAGGGAAGAGGAGA
>NW_015173431.1:2530-4852 GCF_001447785.1 Gekko japonicus | reverse complement strand
GGCCTTTCCTATCCCAGTTCATCAAATCAGTGTATTTTGCACATTGTCAGAAGGATTTGACCTTTTGGTCTAACTCTATTAATCTCAACCCTATTTTCTATCAGTCACAGAAGCTAGTGCTGTTCTCATGTGTCCACAGTATCACAGAGAGAAGGAGCAGCATAAGCAGGATCTGTGTAAGGTGCTCTATAGAAGTGTTCAGAGAAAGTTCAGAGATGGACTGTCTCTACTCGTCCACTGTGAGAAGTAGAGTTTCTAAAGCCATGTTGGTGAAATGGACCAGTACCTTTGTTTCGTTAACATATGAAGGCCAATGCCCTTTTGCACCCAAAAGGCTGTCAGCTCAGTCTACTAGCTCAGCAGCTCCTTCAGATTTTTCTGTGCTTAGGCATCTCCAGATGAAGTACACAAAGTGTCCACATGGTCCTGGGCCTCCTCTGTTGTCCACTGCTATGCGCTATGCTGCTCACCTGCAGAAGCTGCCTTTGGCAGGAGAGTTCTCCAGCAACACCTCTCTACATAGACTCCAAGACAGCAATTCAAAGACTCTCCCAGTATGCACATTTAACATCTTATGTTGGACTCTCCCCTCCTCCATCAGTAAACAAAATGCTTACTGCGAAGTCCTCCTTGTTAGTGTGTAAAGGACTGTCAAGTCACAGCTGACTTATGACAACCCTGCAGGGTTTCAAGGCAAGAAACTAACATTTTGCCATTGCTCTCCTCTGCATACCAACCCTGGACTTCCTTGGATGGTCTATCCAAATACTGACCAGGGCTGACCCTCCTTAACTTCCAAGATCTGATGAAATCAGGCTAGCTTGATGTTAGTAGATGGAATCCAGACCTACCTATGATAATGACCATATCACCGTCACTACACAAGACCTTTCCCTGCAATGAGTGTGCCACAATTATGGTGGTCCTTGCCTTTTGCTCTCACTTGTGTCTTTACAGGTGTGAGCCTAACCTGATTTAACCTTCTTTCTATCTACTTACTTATGGGGGAGGTGCCACACACTGCTGGCAAACACTGTTCTGTAACTGGGACGTTGTTCCCCTTGCTGGCTGTCTCAAAGACTGGCCTAATCAGTATAGTAGAATAAGTGGGTGGAGTAATCCATCAGGGATTCTCTCCATTCACTGTCAGGGAGTACCAGTATTCTGCTGGGCTGCATTCAGATGGCAAATTTCACTGTGATTAAGTTAAAACGGGTACAACCCTGGCTTTTGTTGCCAGATCTGCTTTTGAGCCATGCTTCCCCCCCCCCCATGCAATGTGGAAAGCATTTCATTCATTCATTCATTTTTATTATGGTCAGAGACCCATTAAACAGCATACAGAATCAAAAGCAAAAAGCATTACAGAGAAGAGACATCATAAGGAACATTGAGGAGGTGCTTACGCTTTGTAAATGCAATAAAGAGAAATTTGGCAACATTCCTTGATATTATAGTGGATTTGTCCTCTAATAGATGTTTCAGCAAAAGTTCCTCAGAATGGATTACTCATTGTCCTTGGTGCCTGAATGACCTTATTATAGGTGTAATTAAAAGGGCTCTTTCTTCTGCATAATAGGAACAATGGAATAATATATGGAAAAGGGTCTCAATTGACTCGGAAGGGCATGAGCAAAATCTCAAATGCCTAGGGATGCGTTGAAATCTTCCGGCAAGAACTGCCGATGGAAAAGTGTCAAATCTAGCTCTGAAAAAGCCCATCTATGATTTGGGTTGGGAATATTAGCTAGATATAAAGGAGTAGTCCTTTAAATTTTGGGTTTCAAACATTTATAAAGAGGTGAGAGTACAGCATGGGACGTTTGTAGCTCAATATCTCTGAGACGTTGGTGAACAATATTTTTTGCCCTATCGTACTGTGGAAAGCAATTTGGGAATCTCTGACTATCCCTGACATAAGAATGCAGGCATATGGATTCACCTGTGTTCATTTCCCCCCCTCAGTGTTAGTGAGGGGAAGATGAACTCAGGTTATGCACCTGCATTCTATATTAGAGGTAGGGTTGCCATATGTTTCCAACAAAAATGCTGGACACACTTGATAAAAATTTATTGACCCCCCCCCACACACACATGCACTTACTTCTGGAACCTCCTTCTGAGTAGACCTACATAGTGTTGCTCCCTGAGTGAGGTAGGTTAGGCTGAGAGAATGAATGACTGACCCGAGGTCACCTGGTGAGCTTCCACGGCAGAGTAGGAATTGCAGCCTGGGTCTCCCAGATCCTAGCTTGACACTGTAACCGCTACAACACATAATAATAATAATAATAATAATAATAATAATCTTTCGATTTGTTA
>NW_015173431.1:0-2013 GCF_001447785.1 Gekko japonicus | reverse complement strand
AACTCCAGGTTGGGAAATTCCTGGACATTTAAGGGGTGGAGTCTGGGGAGGGTGGGATTTGAGGAGGGGAGGAACTACAGATCAGTATAATGCCATAGATTTCACCCTCCAAACCATACATGGGGTGGGGAGAGAGAGAGAAAGAAGGGAGAAAGAAAGAAGGGAGAAAAAGTGTGAGAGAGGTAGAGGGAGACAGGAGGAAGCAAAGGTGTGAGGAACAGGATAACCATCCCGCAAGTTTCTTGCGGGTCTCCACTTGTTACCTCTAAAGTCCGTGCATGGCAGAGGGAGTAGACAGGAGAACAAGGCCTCATTTTAGCCCTAGACTGCCAGGAACATTCTAGTGCCTGTGGGTATATGAAAAATGTATGTCTCTCACTACTACATAATGCCATCTGATAGTTTTAGGCCTAACCTGAAGATGTGATTAGGAATGCCCATGGTTTTAAATGGTCATAAATTTATTTTTATTCATTTATTTATTCAACTTATATCCCCCTCCTTCCTTGGCCAAGCAGGGCTCAGGGCGGCTTCCAACAATTAAATATACAATCAAAACAGCATTACAGTTTTAAAAGCCAATATTAAAAGTTAAAAAGCTTAGCAATCAAACTACTATGTCAGATAGTGCCCAGCAATCCATCACAGGTGGGCAGCTGGGAGGCAGCCAGCACAGAGAAGCTCGCAGCCCAACTGTCAGTGAAGGGAGGCCAGCTGATCTCTCTAACCATCACTGCCCTCAACCATATGCCCGGTGGAACATCTCGGTCTTACAGGATATGAACCAAATCTCACAGGGCCCCTTTCTCATTAGCCCGTGTCTCACCAAGTTGGGGCCAGAGCTGAAAATGGTTCTAAATTATTATAAATGTCTCAGCTATGAATGTGGGGGGAATTTGGATTATTTATTTATTTTCACATTTATATCCCATCCCATAAACGAGCTCAGCGCCATGATATTGGGGGAGGTTATTTTAACCTCTTCCCTGACCCATTTTCCTATGCCCCTCTCATCTTCCTTCACATACCCATGGGGGAAAACAGACAGATACCCTTAGTGGTTCTATTGGTGAGAGATTGAGATTAGGAAAATGGAAATCAAAGGAGGAGGATTTTTTTAAAAAAAACCCTCTCCCCAATGCACTGGCCCTGATCTAAATCACCTCCCTGCAGCTTTTAGCATTTAAAAAACCCTCAGGGGGTTGTAATCAGATCTTCCAGGTGTCACGGCAGGACCAGGGGGCATGACGCAAGTAAGCAAAAGTCCAGGAACAGTCCGAGGTCAAGCTGGGCAAATCAGGTAGCAAGGTTCAAGCAGGTTTAAATCACACAAAAGCAGGGTCAGACATACCAAGGTTTCAAGTCCATAAATCACGATACCAGAGGAGTCAGAGATGAACGAAGGTCAACGAAGCCGAGGGTCAAAAGCCGAGGATCAAGCCGATAAGAATTCCACAAGGTCTGGAGCAGAGATGCAAGGATTCAGGTCCTGACAAACAACATTTGCCAGCACAAATGACTGCTGGCAACAGGCTTGCTTATATACAGTGCTAGCTAATCAACTCATTAGCTAGCCGGGAGCAAGGTCAGGATCCTGTCAATAGTCAGGGCTGAGAGATCTTCTGGCACGCATGCGTGCATTCTGCCTTCGCTCTCTCAGCTGTTGTCTCCTTACATTCCTGAGCCTGGTTACAGGTGGAGGCGAGTCTGATGAACTACTGGGCTGCAGCAGAGACTGATCCCTTGCAGGTGTTCCCTGAGAGGCTCTATCCTCCTCACTACTTAGATAGCTTTCAGCTACAGGATCCAGTCTTTGCCTTTCTGCTGCAGTACTGTCCTCAGGAGCCTGTAAGTCCACAGGCTCCTGGCTGGCAGGTGCCTCCTCAGGGGCATCAGCAAGGGCAGGCATGGCATCAGCAGGGGTAGGCATGACACCAGGTTGCATTCAGTTCGGTGCTTAAAAAATTCTTAAACTGACAATTGCTAATCTGGATATCAGACTTTCAGGGCTCT
>NW_015173430.1:0-4926 GCF_001447785.1 Gekko japonicus | reverse complement strand
AAAGCAAGTAAAAAAAAAAACACTCACCCTCTAGCTCTCCTGCTCCTGCTCAGAGCTCAGCTGGGTCTCCTCAATGTCCACCAACTGCGGTACCTCTAAGAGGAGATGAGACAAATTCATGGAGGGCGATTCTTCCTGTTAATTGAAATTTTCATCTCTCGCCTTCCTTCCATAAGAGGGACTGAAGGAGAAAAGGCAGACAAACCTGGGCAGAGCTCTTCAGCCTGGCGAATGAAGGGAGCCTCCACCTTCTGGGGCAGCAGAGCTCTGAGAATTATTTCCTAGGGGCCCAATGATCGTGGGGGAAACTGGCTTCTGTTTCCCTGCTGAAAAAGGCATCAGGTGGGCTGCTGTGGGAAACGCCCCCCCCCGGGAGGTTTGGGGAGGGGCTTTGGGAGGGCTCGGGACAGATCAGCCGTCATGTTGCTTTTTTTGTGGCTGAATAACTGGCTGTGAAACTGGCATGTAAAGAGACACTCTGCCATGTGCTTCAATTCTGCCTCTCCCTATACACAGTATAAAATGTGCTGAGTGTGGAACAGATTTGTTGAGTCTACACAGGGCCGGGTTTCACAATATAAGGAATGGGGCGTGCAAAGCAGGGACAAAGCAAGCAAACTCCTTCCCTCCCTCCCTCCTTTGTCTCAGGAACAGGCAGGGAAGAGATGCCGTTGAACCATCGTCTTCTCAGAGTTGTGGAAACGGCTGCCGCCTCTCCAGCCCAGGTAGGGGAGATGACCCGTGGGGGGGGGGGAGGGGAAAGTCGGGCTCTCTCCTCCTGTCTCAGGGGGGCTTTTGTTCCTGCAGTTTCTAGAAGGTGTCCGGGCGAGAGATCCTCTGAACACCGTTCCCTTGACACATCTCAAGCTTTTCATCCGATACCTTCTCAGACTACTCCCTTCCAGTGCGCAGTCTCTGCCTGGCATGATCTCTTGACGAGGGAATCTCCTTTTTCTTCCAGGGCCCCTTTTCCTTTGAGGAGGTGGCCGTGTATTTCACTATGGCAGAGTGGGCCCTGCTGGATCCAGGACAAAGAGCTGTGTACAGGGAAGTCATGCGGGAGAACTACTGGAATGTGGCCTTTCTGGGTAAGGGTCTTTCATAGGTGCCAAAGGTGCGAATTGCTGCCATTGTGAGGAGGCGTGAATTAACATACTGAATAGCTATTCACAGTTTTGAGGCCCGTAGCACTACTTGGGGAGGGGCTGTGGCTCACTGGCAGAACATCGGCTTTGGCATGCAGAAGGTCCCAGGTTCAGTCCCCAGCAGCACCTCCAGTTAAAAGGATCAGGTAGGAGGTGGTGCGAAAGAACTCTGCCTGAGACCCCGGAGAGCTGCTGCTGGACTGAGGAGACAATACTGACTTCAGAGGACCAAGGGTCCAATTCGGTAGAAGGCAGCTGGCCGTGTTCACGTGTCTGGTCTTGCCCAGGGGCCACTGAGGCAGAGTTGGGGATGAGACACCCTCAGAAAGACCCTGGAAGGGGCCAGATCCTCATTTCTCTGCTAACAGCCTTTACAACACATCGCCCCCCTTCATGGGGTTAGAAACGTCCACTCTGCCCGTGATCTGGAAATGATCCTGTCAAGGACCGAACCCTGGGTCCCCCCCCCCCAGGTCACTCCTCCTTGTGCCTGAGCAGCACCCAGTTCAGTGGGTTCACGAGGAGACTGCACACAAGTAAAGCAGGCCCCCTTTTAGAAATATATCAAGGTTTATTAAGGGTTTTAAAATAAGACATCACTAAAGAGCACAGTTTCTGCAGCTCAGCAAAAGAAAAACGAGAAAAGCTGAGAGAGAGGTGGGGCTGAGAGAGCTCTGACAGAAACGGCTCTTGTTCAAGAACAGCTCTTATCAGAACTAAGGCTTGCCCAAGGTCATCCAGCCAGTGTTCCCTCTAAGCTGAGTTAGTGTGAGCTAGCTCACAGTCTTTTAGCCTCTGGCTCACACATTTCTGTCTTCGCGCAGGAAGGATGGCTCCAGAGCAAACTAATTTATGCAGTAGCCAAATCACCTGCTCACAATTTTAATGCCAGGAGCTCACAAAGTAGAATTTTTGCTCACAGGACTCCATAGCTTAGAGGGAACATTGCGGTGAGGTGGCAGAGGGAAGGGGAAAATAAAGGAAGCCACTTTTCCCCCTTCTGCTTAGGTATAAGGCAGGGCTGTCTCAAGTCATCTTGCTACCCCGAGTAAGTAGTCTGGGAGGACAGCCTCATGTTAACAGGTGTGGTTCCCTCCACCGCTGACTTATGTTAATTTGCCACATGACGGAGTGGGCTCCCATCTCTGGCCCCAGCTCCTGCCAAGCTAGTAGTTCGAAAGCAAGAAACTGCAAGTAGATAAATAGGTACCACTTTGGTGGGAAGGTAACCGCGTTCCGTGCACCTTGGCGTCTAGTCATGCCGGCCACATGACCATGGAAATGTCTTTGGACAGGGCTGGCCATGTCTTCTGGGTTCCAAGAGTCTGGAAAACAGTTCCATAGCCAGTTACAGGGTTGCCAACTCTGGGATGGGAAATACCTGTAGATTTAAGGTGTAGAGCCTGGGGAGGGCTGGGTTTGGGGTGCGGAGGGACCTCAGCAGGGTATAATGCCATAGAGTCCACTGGCCAAAGCAGCCATTGTCTCCAGGAGAACTGATCTTGGTCATCTGGACATCAGTTGTAATAGCTGGAGATCTCCAGGTGCTGCCTGGAGTTTGAACAGCAACAGCAGACTATTTAGAATGTTAGAGGCAAAGGCCAATCAGGCCACATATGCAAATGACCTCTGTGTTCTGACTGGCTATGGGGGGGAGAGGAACAGCAAACTGTTTAGAATGTTGGAGGCAGGACTCAGGCAACGCAGCCAGTGGATAGGGAGACCCTCTGAATGACGGATAATTCAGCCAACTGATTTTGGAGTGAGTGGGAAAGTTCAGGGGATGTTGGAAAGTTCAGGGGAGTCCATGACCAAAACATAATTATATATAAGGAGAGATGCCTCTCTAGGGTCAGGTGGTCCTAATGGACCAGTCAAGGGTCCTCCTTAATGGAATCTTCCAGCAGCCTCCTATTCCCCCCAACTCTTGGCTATACGACTGGATACAGGTTCTCACAATTAACCAATGACCACATTCTGCAGTCTGTTTTGCAAAAGATAAGGATGTTGCCTGCATGGAGACGCGAATCAAGAAAACCTGCAAGTCAGACCGGCCACCTTAACCCCTTGGGTGAACTAGGGTGTTTTGCCTCACAGATCCATTTCCCTCATACTGGGAGGGATTGTGAGCTTTGCCATTGACCATGGGTCCATCCTTCCAGAAGATTATCCATTCTTGAATTTATTTCCTCCCCTATATAAGATTGCTCTCTCTCTCTCTCTCTCTCTCTCTCTCTCTCTCTCTCTCTCTTACTCAAAGAAACAAGAAGTATAAGAGAGACTACAGTGGAAACAGACATTGGCCTTGAATCCAAAGAAAGGCTGGAGAGTTCCTCAAGAGGATCCCAAGAGCATATTTCCTTCCCAAGCAAGCTGGCTGAGAGTGAGTATCCTTCACGGTTATGTCAAGGGGACAGGCAAGGAATAGCCAGGGTTTTTTTGATTGACTTCTGAACAACATTTGGTTTGCTGCAATCATACAGCCCACTGGGCTAGGAGGAAGGAAGGCCCTCTGGGGGCCTGAAATCAGGAGTCTCAGAAACTCCTTCTGGGCAAGAACTCAGCTTTGGCTCTTGAGAAGCTGAGATATCCTTAAATCCTAGGTAGTCGGGGAAAAGGTGGAAGGGTGGTTATGATCAGCCAACCTGGATGAGGCTAATGGGTTCTCAGTGCTTTTCTACTCGTCAGATAAATGCCTTTGGACCTTAGAAGCCCTCCCAGGTGCTAACAGGATCTCTCTCTTTATTCCAGCAGAGAATAATCAGAGGGATGAGGAGGGTGAGGAACTTCATCCGCAAATGCCAGACAGACTTAAAAAGGAAGACCTGAAAGAAAACATCGGGAAACGAGGCAGACCTAAGAGAAACAAAGGTGGCCAGATGATTGAGAAGAAAGATGGAAGAAAGAGTAATGTACATTTTCCAAAGTACAGGATAATGAAGGCAAGTAAATCCACTATTCGTGGAAAGTATTTTAGAAAGAGATCACAGGTCCTTGTGCACCAAAGAACACAGAGAGGCGAAAAGAGATGCATTAAGAGTGGCCATCTTCAGAAGCACCGAAGAACCCACACAGGGGAGAAACAATTTGAATGCTCTGACTGTGGAAAGAGATTCAGTCAGAGCGGCACTCTTCAACAGCACCGAAAAACTCACACAGGGCAGAAACCTTTTGAATGCTCAGAGTGTGGAAAGAGATTCAGTCTCAGTGGCAGTCTTCAACGGCACCAAAGAACCCACACAGGGGAAAAACCTTTCGAATGCTCAGAGTGTGGAAAGAGATTCAGTGACAGGGGGAAACTTCAAAGTCATCAAAGAACCCACACAGGGGAGAAGCCATATGAATGCTCCGAGTGTGGAAAGAGATTCAGTGAGAGTGGCACTCTTCAAGTTCACCAAAGAACCCACACAGGGGAGAAACCTTTTGAATGCTCAGAGTGTGGAAAGAGATTCAGTGACAGTAGCACTCTTCATCAGCACCAAAGAACCCACACAGGGGAGAAACCTTTTGAATGCCCAGAGTGTGGAAAGAGATTCAGTAGGAGTGGCCATCTTCAACTGCACCAAAGAACCCACACAGGGGAGAAACCATATGTATGCTATGAGTGTGGAAAGAGATTCAGTGACAGTAGCTGTCTTCAGAAGCACCAAAGAACCCACACAGGGGAGAAACCTTTTGAATGCTCAGAGTGTGGGAAGAGATTTAGTGAGAGTAGCAATCTTCAGAGGCATCAGAGAACCCACACGAGGAACAAACGTTTTGAATGCTCAGAGTGTGGAAA
>NW_015173429.1:0-4927 GCF_001447785.1 Gekko japonicus | reverse complement strand
CGCCCATTTGCCGCGCATCCGTTCCGTCCTTCTCCCGGGCCATTTCCTCGCATGTGACCGGGGCCATTATAACCCGTTGAAGTCGCTCCCCTTCACAAACCCCCACCTGAGTCAGGGTCCACTCCCATAATCTCCAGGGGTTTCCCAACCCAGAGCTGGTAGTCCTGGCGAGCGGCAGGTCTCCCTGAGATGCAGGCCTCTTGCCAGGAATGGAAGTAAATCTGGCTCTTTTGATGGACAGAAATGGCAAAAATGGTTCTCCAAAAGCTGTGGACTGAGTGCCACTGGTCTATTTAAACAATTGCATGCTGGGCAAAGGAAGAACTAGGGAGAGGTGTGGAATAGGGTCGCCAGGTTTGGGTTGGGAAATACCTGGAGACCTTGGGGGTGGATCCAGGAGAGGGTGGGGTTTGGGGAGGGGAGGGGTCTCAGCAGGGTACCAGGCCACAGAGTCCACCTGTCCAAGCAGCCACTTTCTCCAGGGGAGCTGATTTCTGTCAGCTGGGGATCAGTCGTAAAAGCGGGGGGTCTCCATGCCCCACCTGGAGGCTGGCAACCCTACAATCAGGCCATGTGAGAATGCACACGAGTGCAAAACCAGTTGCACTGCATGGCATGGTCAGGAAGGGATAACGGTGATGTGGCCTGCCGAACAGCCCCAAACAGTCAAAAGTGATCACCGAAAAGTTGGCTTCCTGTTCATGACCAGTGAACATTAATGAGCGTCCCTGATCCGGACAACACGTAACATCTGAGAACAATATCCCCCTCCCAATGGTTTGATTAATGTCTTGGGGGGGGGTCACTGTGGTTTAGTGGAAAAGCATTTGCTTGGCATGCAGAAGGTCCCAGGTTCAATCCCCGATGTCTCTAGTTTAAAAGGACCAGGAAGTAGGTGATGTGAAAGACCTGGAGACCCTGCCTGAGACCCTGGAGAGCTGCTGCCAGTCTGAGGCCCCTTCCACACGGCAGGGAAAACACTAGCCAAAGTGCGGCTTTTAAAAGCCGCGCCAAAAAAGAGACGCCGCGGCGGGATCCCACGATTCCCTGAGCCGCAGCGCCATTGCTCCCCGGCACGATCAGATGCTGGGGAGGAAGAGACGATTGGGAGGGGGAGGCTGCCGAACTGCGCATGCTCGAGCATGTGCAGTACGGCCGGGGGTGGGGATTCGCCGGTGAAAAGACGCGCCGGCGATCCCCGGCCGGCATTGATGCGGCCTTTCGGAAAGAACCACCTAGGTAGGTGGTTCTTTTTTGATGCGGGGTTTGGCCGGGAGGGCCGGATTGGGAACGGGCTGGGAACGGGCGCAGCATGATTCCCAGATGTTGCTGTGGGATCGCGCCCGTTTGCTGCGGGCCCGATCCGTCCCTCTCCCGGCCCAAAACCTCTCATGTGGACAGGGCCTGAGTAGACAATACTGACTCTGATGGTCCAAATTGTCTGGTTCAGTATAAGGCAGCTTCAGGTGTGAATGTGTTTCTAGCGCTGAGACGCCCGAAGGACTTGGACAAAATCGGCACAAGGTGTGTTTCCTGACGTGCCGAGAAATTTGTCAAACTTTAAAGGAGGGAAAGTTCAGGGGATAACCAGCCAAGCCTTCTCACATCTTCTATCCACAGGGGAAGCTGATGGAAAGATCTTTATGAGGATTACGATTGCTCCGGTATTACTTGTACATTTATAAATTGAGGGTAAATTTCTTAGGCGCATTTAGCGTTCAAGCGTTTTTACATTTGTATCTAGTGCTTTGTGTCCCTTATCTTGTTCATCCCAAACACCATCCTTTGCTACAAAATCATCCCTGTGACGTTCCAATGGGCTTCTTTTAAACATAGCCCCATGGTGCGATACAGACGAACATTAGAAGAATGTAGACCCCCTCAAAGAGCGGTCGAATCCTGAATGCGAGTCTGAAAGAAACAAGAAATCTTTTTTAGCCAGACTCGCTGTCCCTAGAGAGCGAGACGGATACCTCCAACCTAGCAGCTTCGAGTCGTTGAGCCCTGCCAGTTTTATGGATCAAAAGAACTCAGGTGTGAGGAAGAGAACCAAATGGCAGCATACAAAAAGGTTTGTTTCAAAATGGAATTAACATGGCACCTTCACAACTTCTGCAAATGTTACAGAATTGGCTTCTCCCACCTTCTCGCATGGCCAGTGTGGTACAGTCGTGAGAGTGTGTGTCGGACTGGGCTGTGGAAGCACCGTTGGCACCTTGTCTCCACCATTAGCCTTTCCCCCCTGCGATTTTAAGAACATAAGAGAACATAAGAGACGCCAATGTTGGATCAGGCCAAAGGCCCATCCAGTCCAACACTCTGTGTCACACAGTGGCCAGAAATACCAGTGCCATCAGGAGGTCCAGCAGTGGGGCCATTTTGATGTATTGTGACAGCTAAGATAATAAATACGAAAGGTTTGCCATGTTTTGTGCAGTTGTGACAGTGGGAAGTTAGTGTAGGAGGCTGAGAAGTTCGAGAGCCCTGTAAAAGTTTAGCCATCATGCGGGGAGGGCGGGGTAAAAAACCTAAATAAATAAATAAATAAATACCCAACGTAGTGGCCGGGGGTGCCCAAATAGCTTTACGGCCAAGAGTTTTTAGAAGTTGGTGAGGACTTTTGCCCGGCAAGACTTCTGATTGGCTATTGGAGATTAGATTGGCTATGCAGATTTTCTTTAAACACCACTTTGGCATCAGCTACTGCTATTGCGCCAGGAATTTCACTCTGTGACAGAAGAAAGTCAGCTGTGGCAGCCATTTTGTGGCTGGCTCCACCTCCTGAAGAAGCCATTTTGTGGCTGACTCCGCCTCCTGAAGAAGCCATTTTGTGGCTGGCTCCACCTCCTGAAGCAGCCATTATGTGGCTGAGTCACCTCCTGAAGCAGCCATTTTGTGGCTGTGCCCACCATGTTGTGTCAGAATTCCAAAGGTGCACACAGGCCCAAAAAGGCTGAAGACCCCAGTGTAATAATTAGAGAGTTGGATCGAGGAGTCACATGTTTGAATCCCCACTCTAGCATGGCAGCTCACTGGCTGACTCCACGTCAATCAGTCTCGCACCTACCTCACAGGGTCGTTGCTATGAAGCTTCTGTTGTTCTTACCAGGGGAAGGCCTCAGCCTAACCTACCTCACAGGGTTGTGGTGAAGATAAAATGGAGGAGACGAGAATGATGTCAGCTGCTATGGGTCCCCACTGGGATGACAGTCATTGGATGAATGAATGAATCAAATAAATAAATGGGGGGGGGAAATGTCAGACTAGTATCTGGGAGCCCCAGGTTCGAAACCCCTTAATACCTCATAGAGTTGCTTTTAGGATAAAATGAAGGAAGAAAGAGTGACGTAATTATCTTTTGGTCCAAATTGGGGAGGAAAGGAGGACAGAATTTCTATTTCTTTCTTTCTTTCTTTCTTTCTTTCTTTCTTTCTTTCTTTCTTTCTTCCTTCCTTCCTTCCTTCCTTCCTTCCTTCCTTCCTTTCTTTTTCTTTCCTTTCTTCCTTCCTTTCTTTCTTTCCTCCCTTCCCTCCCTCCCTCCCTCCCTCCCTCCCTTCTTTCCATTTTGAGAGAGAGAGAGAGAGAGAGAGAGAGAGAGAGAGGGAGGAATAAACATAAAAAGGGCAATCCAGAGTCTTCAGTGGTGGCTATCCAGTCTTCAGGAAGTCCGTGGGAAGGGCACAGGTGGAGAAAATAATGATGTGTCCAAGGCACACAGACTTGGAAGTCAGCACCACAGAACATATCGGGATTTACTTCTGAGTAAGAATTGTCCTTCATGTGTATTTGGTAGATGAATGGGATTGAACTGAAGCCCAGGGCTCCAGCCCATATTGACTCAGGGACATTATCACTGTCCAAGTGTTTTATTTGATCTGAACCACCAGAGCTCGAAGATCAGGTTATTATTACTGCTTCTCCCCCCAAGTGGAAACAATATCAATTAGGGTGTTTACTTCTTGCCATTTCCTGAGACGTTTCAACGGGCAGATCCTGCAGTTAACGCCACAAAGCTTTCCAGACCAAACAAACAAACTCCGCCACCATCTTAGGCACCAGACGGTCAAACGTTGGAGTTCCACTTCTTTGGCGCCCATCAGACGGCATAGAGAAGGTGTTTCAAAACAACAAATGCATGTTGAGGGTCTCAGGATGCCGAATTCAGGGCCAGATATTGTATTTGGCACTCTGAACAGGCTGAAAGGAGCGCTAGAGGGCCTGAGAAGAGTTAGGATCCGGGTTCTTGTCATACTGCTACCAGGGGCAATGCTCAAAATCCAATTTAATTGGATGAGATCCAGCCACCACCACCCCACTCAATCCCACCCGATTCCCCTCCTTATTACCCCTGCCATTTCACACACAGATCCCATGACCAATGTTCCCTCTAAGCTGTGGAGTCTCGTGAGCAAGTATTCTGCTTTGTGAGCTGCTGGCATTGAAGCTGTGAGTGAGCGATTTGGCTACTGCATAAATTAGTTGGCTCTGGCTCCGTCCTCCCTGAGCTAAGACAACAATGTGTGAGCTGGAGGCTAAAAAAACTGTGAGCTAGCTCACACTAACTCAGCTTAGAGGGAACACTGCCCATGACTCCCGACACAGAGCCAGTGTGGTGTAGTGGCTAGAGTTTCAGATTACGATCTGGGAGACCCGGGTTCGAATCCCTGCTGTGTCATGGAAGCTGGCTGGGTGACCTTGGGCCGTTCACATACTCTCAGCCTAACCTTCCTCATAGGGTTGATGTGATGATAAAATGGAGGAGAATGGTGTAAGCTGCTTTGGGTTCCCACGGGGGGAGGAAAGGTGTGGTACAAATGGAGTAAGTAAAATAAATTGTGCTGGTCAAAGAGAACTATATATATATTCAAGCATTATATCCCGCCTTTCCCCATGGCTCAAGGTAGTTTACAATAATGATTAAAACCAG
>NW_015173428.1:514-5305 GCF_001447785.1 Gekko japonicus | reverse complement strand
ACTCCCAAGCTCCTGACCCTCAGAGCTGGAACCAATGGCGCCCCACCAAAGGTTGGAAGTGAGACCCCTGCCCCCGTACCACTCCGATTCAGGCACAGGACCTCCGTCTTCGTCGGATTCGGTTTCAGTCGACTCAGTCTAAGCCAGTCCGCTACATCCCGCAGCGCTCGGTCCAGATCTTCAGGGTTAGAGCCAGACTGGCCGCCCAACAGGTAGAGCTGGGTGTCATCCGCATATTGATGACATCCCAGCCCATGCCTCCGGGCAATCTGGGCAAGGGATAGATGTTGAACAGCATCAGTGAGACAACAGCTCCCTGGGGCACTCCACAAACTAGTGGGTGCGTCCAGGACTGACTCTCACCGAGCGCCACCCTTTGTCCCCGACCTTGGAGGAAGGAGACAAGCCATTGTAAGGCAAGCCCCTGAATCCCCACGTTGGCGAGGCAGTGGGCGAGCAACTTGTGATCGACCATGTCGAACACAGCCAACAGGTCCAACAGCAGGAGGCACCGCTGTCCCGCCCCGATCCAGATGCATACGGAGATCATCTGTGAGGGCCACCAGTACTGTCTCAGTCCCGTGGCCCGGGCGGAAGCCGGACTGAAACGGATCCAGCACGGAGGTGTCATCCAGAAAGGTCTGCAGCTGTGTCGCCACCGCCCTCTCTATTAATTTGCCTAAATAAGGCAAATTGGAAACTGGCCAGTAGTTGGCCAATTCGGCCGGATCCAAGGATGGTTTTTTTAAGAGAGGGCAGACTGCTCGGGGATTGAATCGGGGACCTTCTGCATGCCAAGCAGAGGCTCTGCCACCAAGCCACAGCCGCAATTTACAGCTCTCCAGGGTCTCAGGCAGAGGTCTTTCACTTCACCTACTACCTGGCAATGTTCCCTCTAAGTGGTAGTCTTGTGAGCAGAAATTCTACTTTGTGAGCTACTGGCATTAAAGTTGTGAGCGAGTGATTGGGCTGCTGCATAAATTAGTTTGCTCTGGAGCCATTCTTCCTGAGCTAAGACAAAAATGTGTGAGCTGGAGGCTAAAAAACTGTGAGCTAGCTCGCACTAACTCAGCTTAGAGGGAACACTGCTACCTGGTCCTTTCAACTGGAGATGCTGGAGATCGAACCTGGGACCTTCTGCATGCCAAGCAGATGCTCTACCTCTTAGCCATGGACCCTAAATGGTACTATCTTATACTGCCAAGACAGTTAAAATCATATAAGGGCCTAATGAAAGCCTCATTAAAGAGTATTAGTGGCCTAAACACAAGGGCCGATATGCATGACCTGATGCGTTTCTGCCCTATTGAGGCCTGCTTCAGAGGTCAAAGAATATTGAGGTACACGTAACTCTAGTTCCAGCTCCTGCCAACCTAGCAGTTCGAAAGCAAGAAATTGCACGTAGATAAATAGGTACCACTTTGGTGGGAAGGTAACAGCGTTCCGTGCGCCTTGGTGTTTAGTCATGCCGGCCACATGACCACGGAAACGTCTTCGGACAGCGCTGGCTCTTCGGCTTTGAAACGGAGATGAGCACCGCAACCCTAGAGTCGGATTCGACTGGCTTTAGAGCAAGGAAACCTTTACCTTTACTTTAACTTTAATACATATGACAACAAAATAACCACTAAGTGAATACTGGACCAAGAAAAGGAAGGTTAAGCAGCAAGATCTATAGACACAAGACAAAGATGTCTGTGAGGCCTCAAAAGATGAGAGTCACGTGCCTGGTGCCAAATGCACAGTTGCTGAATTAGAACATCTTCCAATTTAGGTCCAAAAAGCACCTGTGTGGCTATCTAAGTCACAGCTAGAGTGTCCTCAAGCAAATAGCCGTGGGGAATCAAACCCGGTTCTCCCAGATTAGAGTCTGTGCACTTAACCACTACACCAAACAATGTAGAGGAGGGGGGTGAGTGGGTTAGTGGCTAGAGCAGGGGTCCCCGACAAGGAACCTCATAAATCAGCCCCGCTCTGAGCCCGTTCCAATGAAATGCAGCAGCCAGAACTGGAGCCAGTTTGGTGTCGTGGTTAGTTTTCATAGAAACATAGAGCTGGAAGGGGACCTCAAGGTTCATCTAGTCCAACCCCCAGCACAATGCAGGAAATTCACAATTGCCTCCTCCCACCACTAAATCCCCAGTGACCACTGATCTATGCCCAGAGGAAGGCAAGAAACCTCCGGGATCCATGGGGCCAAACTGGGCATATAACAAAGGACCAGAAGAGCAGATCACTGGCTCATCCCCTCCCACCCACTCTTCTAGGATCTACCCCAGTTCACACAATCACCATTGCTGGCAGACGGCCCTCTAGCCTCTGTTTGAAAACCTCCACAGAAGGAGAGCCCGCCACCTCCGGAGGAAGCCTGTTCCACTGAGGACGCTCTTAACTGTCAGGAAGTTCTTCCGAATGTTTAGCCGAAAACTCTTCTGATTTAATTTCAGCCCTTTAGTTCTGGTCTGACCTTCTGGGGAAATTCCTTTCCTTACTTTCTCTGCTCCCTGGCGTGAGAGCCAGTTTGGTGTCATGGTTAAGTGCGCGGACTCTAATCTGGGAGAACCGGGTTTGATTCCCCCACTCCTCCACTTGCACCTGGCTGGATGACCGTGGGCAAGCCGTAGTTCTGATAAGAGCAGTCCTTGAAAAAGAGATGTTTCTTTCAGAGCTCTCTCAGCCCCACCTACCTCACAGGGTGCCTGTTTTGGGGAGGGAAAGGAGTTTGTAAGCCGCTTTGAGACTCCTTTCGGTAGTGAAGGGCGGCGTATAAATCCAATCTCTTCTTCTTCTTCCCAAAGCATATTAATTTATGCAGCAGCCAAATCGCTCGCTCACAACTTTAATGACGGTAGCTCACAAGGTAGAATTTTTGCTCACAAGACTCTGGTGTGACCTTGGGTCAGTCATATGTTCTTTCAGAGCTGTTCTCTCAAGGACAGTTCTGGAAAGAGCTCTCTCAGCCCCACCGACCTCACAGGGTGTCTGCTGTAGGGAGGGAAAGGGAAAGGAGTTTGTAAGCCGCTCTGAGACACCTTTCGGTAGTGAAGGGCGGGGTATAAATCCAATCTCTTCTTCTTCTTGCAGAGGCTGAATGCATCATAGATAATTTTTGAGCTTCCAAGTATGGTCTGACTTTATAAAGCCAGTTTGGTGTAGTGGTTAAGTGCATGGACTCTAATCTGGGAGAACCGGGTTTGATTCCCCACTCCTCCACATGCAGCTGCTGGGGTGACCTTGGGTCAGTCACAAGTTCTCTCAGCTGTTCTCTCAAGGGCAGTCCTCGAAAGAGCTCTCTCAGCCCCACCTACCTCACAGGGTGTCTGTTGTGGGGAGGGGAAGGGAAAGGAGTTTGTAAGCCGCTCTGAGACACCTTCGGGTAGTGAAGGGCGGGGTACAAATCCAATCTCTTCTTCTTCTGCATCGAAAACAGCCAGTGCCATAGGCTCACGGGGGGGAGGAGTGGCTCCACATACCTGCAGGATTCTGATGTTCGCCATGCTCTTGGTAAGCTTCCCTTCACTTCCCATCGCTTTGTGCTGACCAGTCTTCCCCCTCCTGGAGCGCATACTTTTCGAACGGGAGCCCGGAGTGGGTTTGTTCCCTAAAACGAAACACGGCGTTATTCCACCGGGACACTGCTGAAGGGAAGCCCACAGGTATTATTGCTAGCCGCCCTGGGCCTGCCCTGGCAGGGAGGGTGGGGTACAAATCAAATCAATAAATAAATTATACAAATTACGGCAGGAAGCTGATTGTCGCTGCAGCTTTTAGGAAGAGGAGAAGAGAAGAGGAGAAGAGTTTGGATTTATCCCCCGCCCGTCACTACCCGAAGGAGTCTCAGAGTGGCTTAAAAGCTCCTTTCCCTTCCCCTCCCCACAACAGACACCCTGTGAGCAATGCTCCCTCTAAGCTGTGGAGTCTTGCAAGCAAAAATTCTACTTTGTGAGCTGTTGGCATTAAAGTTGTGAGCGAGCGATTTGGCTGCTGCATCATAAGAACATAAGAGATGCCAATGTTGGATCAGGCCAAAGACCCATCCAGTCCAACACTCTGTGTCAAACAGAGGCCAGAAATACCAGGTGCCATCAGGAGGTCCACCAGTGGGGCCAGGACATTAGAAGCCCTCCCACTGTTGCCCCCCCCAAGCACCAAGAAGACAGAGCATCACTTGCCCCAGAGCCCCTATCTATCCCTTGTGGCTCATAGCCACTGATGGACCTCTGCTCCATATGCTTATCTAATTCCCTTTTGAAGCCGTCCATGCTTGTAGCTGCCACCACCACCTCCTGTGGCAGTGAATTCCAAGTGTTAATCACTCTTTGGGTGAAGAAGGACTTCCTCTTATCCGTTCTAACCCGACCGCTCAGCAATCTCATGGAGTGCCCACAAGGAGTTCTTGTATTGTGAGAAAGGGAGAAAAGTACCTCTTTCTCTACCTTAGTCTGCTATCATTAGCTTGTCTTTTAGCTTGGCCCTGATTTTACATTTCCGTGGGGCCTTTAGAACGGAGGGAGATTGTTAGCCACTCTGAAACTTCTTCTTCTTCTTCTTGATCCATCCAGGGGTCATTTCGTAGAAAAAGGGGTGCAGGAGCTCATTAGCATAACTCATTAGCATAACTAATTAGTCTGCTTTGGAGCCCTTCTTCCCGAGCGAAGGCAAAAACGTGAGCCGGAGGCTAAAAAATTGTGAGCTGGCTCACATTAACCCGGCTTAGAGGGAACACTGCCTGTGATGTAGGTGGACCTGAGAGAGCTCTGACAGAAACTGCTCCTGAGAGAACAGCTCTGA
>NW_015173428.1:0-376 GCF_001447785.1 Gekko japonicus | reverse complement strand
TAAGAGTGTCGGACTAGTATCTGGGAGATCCAGGTTCGAATCCCCACTCGTGCCATAGAAGCCAGCTGGGTGACCTTGGGCCAGTCACACCCTCTCAGCGTCACCTACCTCACAGGGTCGTTGTGAGGATAAAAATGGAGAAGAGGACAATGACATAAGCCGGACTGGATCCCCGTTGGGGGAGAAAGCTTGGGGATACTGATGAATCACATAAATAAAATCTCTGGGAAACGTGGACTGAAAGTTCCTTTGGGCCCAGAAAACGTGGTATAGCATCCAATGGCCCCTCACTGGTAGAACGAGCTCCCGGATGACATTGGAGCCCTGCGAGAATTTTTATTTATATAATTTATTTATTGTTTCAATTTGTATCCCG
>NW_015173427.1:0-4961 GCF_001447785.1 Gekko japonicus | reverse complement strand
CCTAATGTATTCCACCAGATTGTTTTTTGTGAAGATAAAATGGGGAAGAAGAGAACAGGACTGCAAGAGACTTTGGAGAGAAAAATAGAGTATAAATATCTAAATAAGGTCAACCTTGGTATTGAGTCATGCCGGCCACATGACCACGGAAACGTCTTCGGACAGCGCTGACTCTTCGGCTTTGAAACGGAGATGAGCACCGCAACCCTAGAGTCGGACTCGACTGGCTTTTGAGCAAGGGAACCTAATAAGGGCAACCTTACGCTGATATTAAAGCAAAGCCAAGGTAGCAACAGAAAAAGGAAAAAAATATAGTAAATTGGGGGGGGGGGTCACTATTTATTAGCTTATCAAGTATAGAAAGAAATGTGTTGACAACATGTTTATCCTCCAATAGAAAAACAAATTCACTGTTCATACACTCAATAAACTTACAATTTTCCCTGTCCGACCTCTTTCTGCCCTCTCCTGTGTGCTGTGAAAATGTCACATTGCTTATGCCAGTAAACTTGGGGGGGAGAGGGGGGTCAGAGTAGCAAATTGTGATGACATCCCATCTCCAGATCTAGTACCTACGGACTTTTAGTTCACACTCTACAAACATTTTAATATAATTGAGGCTTTGGGGACTGCTTAGTCTTCTAGTCCTCAATGAGGGTAATGCCTAGACTCAAGGTACCACCCCACCATTCACTCGGCCCCTTAGAAGGCAATGACAGGCTTGAAGAGACCACACAGCAGGCTTTATGAAAACAACTAAAAACAGGTAAATGTCAGTTAGATGTCTGGGTTGGCTGTTTCTTTGTTTTCCTTTTCTCCAGCAGGTGGCTGAAGTTGATTCCCAGTTCCTTATTCGTTTCTTATTCACGGCTTATTCATGAATTCAACCAAAATCATTGAGGGGAGTTTGAAAGCTCCCAACCCCAAAATAAGGTCTGGATCACCACATGTCATACACCCCCAGATTCACAGGAGTCTCCCCTTCGAGAAGATATATGCTGCTCCTCGCCCAAAGCGGGGTTCTCGTGCCAGCTTCTCCAAAGTGAGGTGCCCCCAGGACAATCATGCAGGCCGACACTGGGGCCTGGAAGCACCCCCACAACAATCTTTGGACCATTCCAAATGACACATCACCATGCTCTGGAGACTGTCCCCTACAAGAGGACATACAGTGGCACCTGGCCCAAACACTGGTTCTGGCACCACAAGCTTCTATTTGGAGTGCCTCCCAGAGGCCTGGATCTCAAAGGAGATTTGAATAAGGAACTGGTTTGACTGCTTGCCCTCTGCACCCCAGAATAAAGTTTGGCCCACCACATACACCCCCACATACCACAGACTCTCCCCTTCGAGGGGACATATGCTGCCCCCTAGTCCAAAGCTTGATTCTTGTGCCATCTGCTCCAAAGTGGGGTGCCCCCAGGACAGTTGCACAGGCAGACACTGGGGCCAGGCTTCACCCCCAAAACAATAGTTGGACTACCCCAAATGACACATCCCCACACTCCAGAGCCTGTCCCCTGCAAGAGGACATAGAGTGGTGCCCAGTCCAAACACTGGTTCTGGCACCACAAGCTTCTATTCGGAGAACCACCAAGAGGCCTTTATTTCACAGGAGATTTGAATAAGGAACCGGTACAACCTCGTGCCCTCTGCAACCCCAAATAAGGTTTGGACTGCCACACTTCATGCACCCTTACGTTAAGCAGACCCTCCCCTTTGAGGAGACATATGGCTTTTCCTTGTCCAAAGCCCAGTTCTTGTGCCAGCCACTCCAGAGTGGGGTGCCCCCAGGACAATTACACAGGCAGACACTGGGGCCAGGCTGGACCTCAAAACAATCTTTGAACCACCCCAAATGACACATCCCAACACTCTGGACACTGTTCCCTGTGAGAAGACATACAGTAGAGCCCAGTCCAAACACTGGTTCTGGCACCACAAGCCTCTATTTGGGGTGGGAACCAGAATCATGCATTACAAAGAAGATTTGAATAAGGAAGTGGAACAGCCAGGGGTTTTTTTGTAGAAAAACCCCAGCAGGAACTCATTAGCATAATTGGCCACACCCAACAGCATATTAGGCCACACCCCTGACAGCACAGCTCATTTGTTACCAGAAGTGTGGTCATCCAGCCACACCCACCTTTTGCTTCTTATTCTGTTTACCTTGTTTGTTGTCAAAACCCAGGGCTTTTTTTGTAGCAGGAACTCCTTTGCATGTTAGGCCACACACCTCTAATGTAGCCAATCCTAATGAGTTCCTGCTGTTGGGTGTGACTTATTATGCTAATGAGTTCCTGCTGGACATGGCCAACTCAGGAGCCAGCCGGAACTCCGTTCCTGTGCGTTCCTGCCAAAAATTGCCCTGGGAACAGCTACATGCCCTTTGCTACCAAAAATAAAGTTTGGACCACCACATATGATACATTCCAACATTCAGGGTCTCTGCCCTCACAGGGAATCCATGTTGCTTCTTGATCTAATTGCTGCAGTGATGTGTTCCCCAGGACAAAGGCAAATTCAGACGCTGGTGCTAAGGTCATTCTGTTGCTGGCTGAGGTGGCACTCCTCAGAGAAGCTTCAGGGGGAGACCACAAACTGAGATTGCTGAATTGAAGTTCATTCACAAGTTCAGAACAATGGACCCACTGGGGCAGAATGAATCCTTACTACAAATGCTAATGTTCTACACTCATGCATTTCACCTCTGTTCTAATCTAGCTCATTACATCGTGCATCGCTCCTTTGCATCCTGCCACCTTTCTCTGCTGCACCCTTTCCACCTTCTGACTGGGATATAATGACTCAGAAATTTCCATTTCACAATCACGAGTCCCACGGGACTCTAGTCATTTACCCGTTTCGAATACAATCTTTTTCAAGGACTGTGATATATATATAAAGGACTATAAGGTGCAATAGTTTCTCTCTGTGAGCACAAGATAGCAGCATATTTTCTAGGGTCCCATCAGAACTGAAATAAACAAAAATATTAAAAGATCAATAGAATTTCATTCATCATTTGTAATTATTAAAATTATTAAAAGGGCTCACTCCATATTTTCAGAATATTTTGTTCTTCAAATGTTTCCTTGATTATATTTTTTGATTTATCTAGAAGTGTTAGATCGCCGCTAACAAAGATCCGGATAATGATTTCAACAAAGTGAACAGCTTTATTGTAGATACGAACAAGCGCTTGCAATACGTCATAACCAGAACAGTTTTACATTGAGAGCTAGGCTTCTTTTAAACGTTCCTGGGCTAACGTAGCCACACCTACTTGCAGATAACAACCAATGATGTTGTGTAGATAAAGTCCAATGAGCGTTCTTCCCTCGCAGGGAATTAGTCCCGTTCTGATTGGTCGCTGTTGTGGGCCAACCAATGATAAGTTAGCTCGGAGGAGCCTTCCTTGTCTCAAGCTTAACACTGAAAGTGAATGTGGCGATTCACATATGGGTGATTTCCCACAAGCGCTGCTCCGTGCTCACTCCTCCCTTTTGCCCTGATGGTACGTGTCAATTTCACACAAGCTGCCCCGCAGCTTCGTGCGATTTACCCCGCGTCTACTCAGTCCTCAAAAAACAGGATTGAGTAGACACGGGGGAAATCGCACGAAGCTGCGGGGCAAAATGCGGCCGCGCAGCAGCTTGTATAAAATTGACACGTACCATCGGGCCAAAGAGAAGAGTGAGCGTGGAGCAGCGCTTGTGGGAAATCACTCATATGTCTTTTCCGAAGACACCGCAAGAAGAATCAAATTTGAATACTTTTGTGGAATGGTGCAACACAATCCACGATACCATCAAATTTACATACCAAGCAGGAACACTGCTAGGTTGGCAGGATCTGGGGCCAGAGATACAATTGTGTTCAAAACATCAAACAACTGCTTGGCAGTTAGAACCTTTCGCAAGGTTACTGATAAGAAATCCATACCTACACTATGACTCATACCATCCACCATATAAAAAAATAATTTGCCCGATGGGCAATTTATAAGAATAAAACGCAACTATAGTGTTTCTCAGGACTACATATCTGAATGCCGGTCCTTGAAAAAGATTGTATTCGAAATGGGTAAATCACTAGAGTCCCCTGGGACTAGTGATTGTGAAGCTGACAAAGTCCTGTTTGGATGTTTGAACAGAATGTAAACCTGCAGTTTGATGTATTGTTTGGGTGAAGTCAATTTTTGATATTTGACACCAATATTTCTATAACAGTATATAAAAATAAAAAAATAAAAAGCATAACATTGATCTACCTTAAGCATACATCTATTATAGGTCAAGGTTCCCTTGCTCGAAAGCCAGTCGAGTCCGACTCTAGGGTTGCGGTGCTCATCTCCGTTCCAAAGCCGAAGAGCCAGCGCTGTCCGAAGACGTTTCCGTGGTCATGTGGCCGGCATGACTAAACACCAAGGCGCACGGAACACTGTTCCCTTCCCACCAAAGTGGTACCTATTTATCTACTTGCAATTTCTTGCTTTCGAACTGCTAGGTTGGCAGGAGCTGGAACCAGAAACGGGAGCTCACTCCGTCATGCGGCACACTCGGGTCTCGAACTGCTGAACTACTGACCTTCCACAGCCTGCAGTTCAGCGTCTTAACCACTTGTGCCACCGCAGCTCCAACATCTATTATACACAGTGCTATATACTTTTGCATAGCCTCCAGGTGGGGCCTGGAGTTCTCCCGCTTTTACAACTGTCCTCCAGCTGATGAAGATCAGCTCCCCTGGAGAAAATGGCTGCTTTCTATGGCACTGTACCCTGCTGAGGCCCCTCCCCTCCCCTAACCCCGCCCTCTCCTGGATCCACCCCCAAAGTCTCCAGGGATTTCCCAACCCAGGCCTGGCAACCCTACTGGCTATCATGGCAGGTGGGGGTGGGTGGGCTGTAGGGGTTCCCATTTGGTTGAGAGTAACTGCGGTGGCTCAGAGGTTAAGATGCT
>NW_015173426.1:845-5392 GCF_001447785.1 Gekko japonicus | reverse complement strand
TCTGCAAAAAAAGACAAGGGATGAAAGTGGCTGTGGGAATGACAGGAATGACAAGACAAGAATGACTCACAGCAGTGATCCTGCCCCTATCTGATTGTTCAGATTCTTTGTCACACTCATGCCAAGGGGAACCAATTCCAATGTCAAATGAGGAGCTGTTCAGCATAGGGTCCTGTGTTCAGGGTAAGACCTGTAATTCCACTTTAAAATGGGCAGGAAAGAAGTGTAACAATCATTGTGCCGACAGACAGCTCATGTCAGCATTAGTGAAGATTTGTATTTGTGTTCATGCTTTTAGTATTTATACCAGATGATTAATTCTGACTGAGGCCTAGTCTAAATGATACAACATCACATTCCTGCTTAATGATGCAGCATTTGGCATGAGTACTTACAGTGTGTGTGCTGTTAGAAGTGATATCCATTACATTGTGAATTCCCCCCCTACTGTGATACAGTTTCCCTATAGAAGCTATATCTGAAGCTGATACTTTGAAAAAGAACCACAGACACAGAGAAAGCTAGACAGTCTCCATTCCTTCAGATGGTTTGGAATCAGAGCTCAATGACCAGTAGATACTAAAAACCTCATCTCCATGAGTGTAATCTAATGTTCAAAATGCCATCAAGTAAAATCATCATGGATTTTATTTGTTTGTTTGTTTAAAACATATCTATGCCACCTTTCCACCCAATGTGGCAAATATTAAAACATTTTAAAGGTATAGATGTACTTTCAGATATGCTGGCCCCAAGCTGTATAGAGCTTTGAGTGTCAATACCAGAAATGTCTGTGATGCCTTCATATATTATTTGCATTTCAGTTATGCCCCGCTTTCTGGTTGTTATCAAGCCCTCAAATTGTCTTGTAATATGTAATTCCATAGACATATATTTTTTTTGTTCAGTCACACAGCCGAGTCCGACTCTTTGCAACCCCATGGACCACATCACGCCAGGCCTTCCTGTCTTCCGTCATGCTCCGGAATTTGCTTAATTTCAGTATTCATCTAAATAAAACAGGCACAATCTATAAAAACCATAAAGAATTAATAGAACACATAGTAAAAGGAATCATAGTAGCAGCACACAATGAAAACAACTTTGTCAACTATTCTATAGGCCCTCCAAAACAGCTACTTAGCCTAATAGGACTTCCTAGGGGGTAAAATCCATAAGAACCTTGTGGCAGCTATGGTGTGTGTGTGTGTGGCAAGGGGAGGCTCTGAACAAACTGCCTTCTGGACTGAAGAATATTCAATTCTTCACTTTGGCCTCTCTTGTAGATTATTTATACCCCAACCACCCACAATAAAAAGGGGGACACACAAGCTTTAAAATAAAGAGGAGAAGAAGAAGAGAGAAGAGATTGGATTTATACCCCGCCCTTCACTACCCAAAGGAGTCTCAGAGTGGCTTACAATCTCCTTCCCCTTCCCCTCCCCACAACAGACACCCTGTGAGGTAGGTGGGGCTGAGAGAGCTCTTGACAGAAACTACTCTTTTTTCAAGAACAGCTTTTATCAGAACTATGGCTTGCCCAAGGTCATCCAGCCAGGTGCAAGTGGAGGAGTGGGGAATCAAACCCAGATTAGAGTAGTGTAAGCTGTATTTATATGTGAGGTGTAAATAGAGATAACTAGAGAGCACTGCTTCTTAGATTTTTTTTACTTGACTTGACAGACAAGACAGATGAAAATCAGCAACACAGGTGGAGATAAAAAACAAAGACTTATGAACAGAAAATAAAGTATTTGATAAATATGATGCATAAACAGCATATATATAAAGTAAAGCTGGGTCTCAAACAGGAGATTTGAGCACCCTTTCTCTGGAAAGGTTACCTCATCAGGTTCAAAGATGCTCTTTTCTCTCACAAAGCACCTTACCACAAAACCTACACAACCAGTTAGGAATGATGGGCCCTTAACAAGATGCTTACTTTTCATACAAAAATAAGCTTTCTTCCCACCACCAAACCCTAACTAAAAAGCCAAATAAAAGCCTGGCTAAGTTGACTCTCCTTTACAGAGCCACAAAATCCCTACCCAAAAGGGGAAAAAAAGTTTTTCTTCACCCATCTTAAAGGCCCTTTTCACACTACCATTCTAAACTGATGTTATCCATCATTGGCCCGGTTCCAATTAGAGTGATACAGGGATGGGGGTTTCACACAGCGATCTTCCTTCTGTTAATGAGCCATTTCTGAAGCACTATGGTCGTTTCAAACAGTGTGTCTGGGCATGGATGGGTTAACATCAGGATGTTTGCTACAGACACCGACCTGCCCTGAGGGCTCCCCTTCCTCAATGAGCTACTTCTCTCCTCTTGTTTCCAAGTGACAACAGTCATGACCACACTGTATCTCGATGTATCTCAACAGAGTCCAGGCATCTCAATAGTGCCCCTATCTTGCTAAATTGCAGTCATGGTTGAGTGCCATAGCAATCAACATAGAAAGTTTTTAAAAATCTCTGAGGAAGATCATGTGCACATGTTGAGAAGGGGACAGGAAAAAAAGCAGCATTGCATGAAGTGCTATGGGGCATTTCACACAGCACTCCACAGTGATTCAGAAGTGGAAGGAAGGGTTTGAAAATGGAAGACAGCAGTTTACATCAACAACGGCACAGGCATGCTTCCCCAATGGGACACAAGAGGGTTTTTATGAACAGGTAAATTAATTCTGTTAGTGTCTGGTTACTAAAACTGGTCTGTTTGAAATGACAGAAAAATTCCATTAGTAACCAACAACTAAAACAGAATAGATAGACTGTTTGAAAAGGTCCAAACATAGGCTGGGTCACCTCCTCCCATTTAGTGGAGTTCCATGGGCTGTGATTGACTGACAATCACTTGGACCTATTTCCCACAAGCGCTGCTCCACACTCGCTCCTCCCTTTTGCCCCGATGGTACATGTCAATTTCACACAAGCTGCTGCGTGACCGCATTTTGCCCCGCAGCTTTGCATGATTTCCCTCATGTCTACTCAATCCTGTTTTTTTGAGGATTGAGTAGACGCGCGGGAAATCGCACGAAGCTCCGGGGCAAAATGCGGCCATGCAGCAGCTTGTGTGAAATGGACACGTACCATCAGGGCAAAAGGGAGGAGCGAGCATGGAGCAGCACTTGTGGGAAATCGGCCTTGGATTTGCATGAGGCCTAAATCAGAAGGATTGGTTCAGAGCCATGGAGAAGAGGTGGGACTTTTATGGGTGATCTGACACCATCACTGAAATGGTCCTGCTTCTCGACCTAAATTTTGGTAGATATGGAAGCTGTACCAGAAATGTTTTGATGCCCTAAACATTTAAGTTCTTTTCACATGCTACAGTTAATGCACATACGTCCTGCATATACATGGGTACACCTGTTTGTAAGAAAGGGCTGCCAGAGATGGCTACCAAAGCCCCAGATGCAGTGGACATGAACAGCCACTGTCGCGGAGCTGGCTGCCCACTCCATCAAGGAGACAGGGTCACAGGCAGTCACTCCCCTCATTGTGGGGCCCAGGGCAGCTGCTTCTGTTGCTCATGGATTAAGACCATCCCTGCTTAACCCACATACAAAGAGAAATAAAGTGTACATTGTGCATGAATTGTGTGTGCATTCACTATAACTTAAAGCAAAGCAAAGAACATGCGATCTTTCAGACACTCCTGGCTGAGGCAGTTCTGGGCTTTAAACGTCAACACTTCCAGTTCCACCCAGAGACTAACTGGCTGTACGTGAAGTTATCTGAGCACATATATATTTATTATTAATTCAATATGAAAGAAAAAAAGGACCTTAAAGGACTAAAGGGGGGGTGGGGAATCCAAAGTTTAGCTCTGCCATTGTGAAGGTTGTGCTTAGCTCTGCTCCATCCCTGAATTGACGATAGGCAGAGCATCCTTGTGGTTGCTCCATCTGCAGCCGCCCTGTGACTGTCTCAATGAGCCATCACAGGAATATACACAAGCCACACATGTTGGGTGTGGACTGGGCATAATGTTGTGTGGATGCTCCCAAAACAACAGGGGCATCCTATGTGGAAACAGCCCAGATGAAGTTTCTGAGCAGCTAAGGATAGGGTTGCCAGGTCCCCTTGTCGCTCCAGTGGGGAGATTGGGGGCATTCCAGGGGTGGATGCTGGGTGGGGATGCCCCCAAGGCCCACACCAAAGCCATGGCCACCCCTCTCCCTCCCCTCCTGCAGAGATTTAAAGGGCCTTGGCTGATCGGCAGGGAGCATGTGGCCCGCTGATCAGCTGGAGGGCCCTTTAGATCTTTCAACAGGGAGGGAGAGGGGCTCTCGCTGGCTGCAGCTCCGCTCACAGAAAAACCGTTAAAGGGTATTTTTGCAAGTGGGGTGGGGCCCGCAGCGCATGGCTCTGATTCGCTGCTTTGGATTCAAGCCCGTGCCGCCGCCCCACTCGCTGCACTCCAGCAGTGAGCGGGGCAGTGATATGCGGGCCTGAAAGCCAAGTGGTGAATAGCCACTGGGAAATCAGTCCCATGCATCACGGACCCCACCCCATTTGGGAAAAAGAAACACTTTAAAGGAT
>NW_015173426.1:0-766 GCF_001447785.1 Gekko japonicus | reverse complement strand
GATCGGTAGGCCATCAGCTGAAGCCCTTTAAATCTCTATAGGAGGGGAGGGACAGGGGTGGCCATAGGTGGTTGCTCTTGGGGCAGGGCTTGAAGGTGGGGCCAGTGGGGGAACCTCCACCCAGACCTGGGAACTGGCAACCCTAGCTAAGGAGAACATTCCCATGTAAAGTACTTTACAGTAGTCCACACAGCAAGCTCCTGGGATGTATGTGACAGTGACGACAGCAATAAATACATATCATGAGCAACGGGGGAGGTGGATCTCATGTGGCTGTTTTACAAGCAGAACAAACTTGCTTTCGAGATGTTGCAGGGCCAGCAGGAAGAATGAAGTAGCATGCAAAGCTGTGTTTGCAGACAGTCTGGCTCTATAACTATTATTTATTTATGGTTATAGCAGATCCTGTCCAACAGATTTCAAGCAAATAAGAGCAAAAAAAAAGTGTAGATTAAAATGTCTAGTAAAACATGAAAGAAAATAAAAGATAATTTCATCTGATTTATTCCCATTTGCCAAACACCTCCCCAAGTGAAAAGGTCCTCCAGTATTTGTGAATGAGTAGCTTGTAATCAATACAATATTCTGTCTTCTAAAGCAGGCTCTAATCATTAGTCAAGTTATTTCCCCTTTTTGACATTTTCTTGTTCTCTTTAAGCAGCATACTTGCAATCATGTTGTTATCTGTCCGTTCACTCTGAATATAGGCTGATGGATGTTGAGAGCATGGCTATTTGAGTACTCAGAGTGTGCTTTGTAGATTGGC
>NW_015173425.1:0-5537 GCF_001447785.1 Gekko japonicus | reverse complement strand
TAACCACTACACCAAACCACTACACGAAAGGATGTGTTTTTGGTAACCAAGATCAAGTTACTTCATGCCACAGTATCCCTCATTCTTATGTACGGGTGTGAAAGTGGGACAATAAAGAAAGCTGACAAGGAGAAGGCTGATTCCTCCTTCTCCTCCTTCTTCATAAGAACATAAAAGAAGCCAGTGTTGGATCAGGCCAATGGCCCATCCAGTCCAGCACTCTGTGTCACACAGTGGCCAAAAATACCAGGGGCCCTCAGGAGGTCCATCGGTGGGGTCAGGATACCAGAAGCCCTCCCACTGTTGCCCCCCCCCCAAGCACCAAGAATTTACAGAGCATCCCTTGTCCCAGACTGAGAGTTCCTATCTATACCTTGTGGCTAATAGCCCCTGATGGACCTCTGCTCCATATAAGAACATAAGAGAAGCCAATGTTGGATCAGGCCAATGGCCCATCCAGTCCAACACTCTGTGTCACACAGTGGCCAAAAATACCAGGTGCCAGCAGGAGGTCCAGCAGTGGGGCCAGGACACGAGGAGCCCCCCCCCCCCAAGCACCAAGAAGACAGAGCATCACTTGCCCCAGACCGAGAGTTCCTATCTCTGCCTTGGGGCTAATAGCCACTGATGGACCTCTGCTCCATATGATTATCCAATCCCCTCTTGAAGCCGTCCGTGCTTCTTCTTTGAGTCAAAAGAGATGGGGCAAGATATAGATATCTTAAACAATATAAATACACTTGTACTGACAATTAAGTTTAATTTTACAGAGTTTAACTCTTTATATTAAGTTTAACTTCGGAGAGCTGGCGTTGCTAGAGCAGAACAAAACACTCCGTAAAAAATCTCTACGGCTAGAAAGAAACAGAGAACTATGCAAGACCAAAGTTCCCTTTGAGAACCAGGTTAAGATCCATGTTGCTGAACCTGAGCTGATATACAGATTAGGTCTTGCTAGCAGACCTTGCAAAACCTGAGCTGTTCTGCCAACCTTGTACTCAGGTGTTCGGCCACACGTGTTCAAAATACATGAAGGCTTGGGGTGGGGTGGGGGAAGTATGTTCACCTACATACATAGTGGGAAAGGGGATACCTACTGTGTGGGCAATTTTGGGTGATCTACACGGCTGGGTGAGGACTTGGTTAAACTTTGAGGCGTGAAGGCTTTCAGAAAAATAGAGGCACAGCCCATAAAATGGCATTTAAGTTATCTTTTAAAACGACCCGTGGCTACCCACAAGCACAGAGCAGCCTGCACTGCTGGATGTGGACTCCTTTTGCTCTCCAGTTCCTCGTCTGGCAGAAGCGAACATGGGGATTTCAAGGCACAGAGGAGGCAGAGAAGGATTTCAAGCGCTGCCTCCCCCTTCCACTGCAGAGGGCACCTTGGACTGGCAGGACGCTCAGTGGCCTTTGGGGAGGCTCAGGGAAAGCCGGACGGGTTACTGACGTGCTAGGAAATCTCTCTGCCAGCTGTGAAAAATCAAAGGCTGAGGAATGGCCGGAGACTGCTTAAAACCCCCACCCAAACCTCACTTCACTACAGTGAGGAGGGTCTGTGGCTCAATGGTGGAGCATCTGCTTGGCATGCAGAAGGTCCCAGGTTCAATCCCTGGCATCTCCAGACAGCCAGTTTGGGTGTAGTGGTTAAGGGCGCGGACTCTAATCTGGGAGAACCGGGTTTGATTCCCCACTTCTCCACATGCAGCTGCTGGCGTGACCTTGGGTCAGTCACAAGTTCTCACAGAGCTGTTCTCTCAAGGACAGTCCTCAACTCTGGAGCACTGTTCCCTCTAAGCTGAGTTAGTGTGAGTTAGCTCACAGTTTTTTAGCCTCCGGCTCACATGTCTTTGCCTTAGCTCAGGAAGGATGTCTTCAGAGCAAACTAATTGATGCAGCAGACAAATTGCTTGCTCACAACTTTAAGGCCAGTAGCTCACAAAGTAGAATTTTTGCTCACAAGACTCCACAGCCAGTCTACGTACACGATATTAATTCACTTCTTGTTTTATTTGAAAAATTTCTCAGCCGCCTTTTCCCCTTGCGGAACCCAAAGGCGGCTGACAGCACCAATAGCTGACCTTGCTGGAACAATGGCTGGATTAGTGTGAAGCAGCTTCACGTGGTCGTGTGATTCCTGAGCCAAACCCCTCGACCACAGAATCGGGCTAGAATCTGAATGAATGGCTACACGGCAGGCAGGTTCTTAAGAGGAGGAGGAGGAGATTGGATTTATACCCCGCCCTTCACTACCCAAAGGTGTCTCAGAGCGGCTTACAAACTTCTTTCCCTTCCCCTCCCCACAACAGACACCCTGTGAGGTAGAAGAAGAAGAAGAAGAGATTGGATTTATACCCTGCCCTTCATTACTCAAGGGAGTCTCAGAGCGGCTTACAAACTCCCTTCCCCTCCCCACAACAGACACCCTGTGAGGCAGGTGGGGCTGAGAGAGCTCTGACAGAAACGGCTCTTTTTCAAGGACAGCTCTGATAGAACTAGGGCTTGCCCAAGGTCATCCAGCAGCTGCAAGTGTAGGAGTGGGGAACCAAACCAGGTCCTATCAGATTAGAGTCCGTGCACTTAGAAGAAGAAGAGATTGGATTTTTACCTTGCCCACTACCCAAAGGAGTCTCAGAGCGGCTTACGAACTCCTTTCCCTCCCCCTCCCCACAACAGGCAGCCGGTGAGGTAGGTGGGGCTGAGAGAGCTCTTGACAGAAACGGCTCTTTTTCAAGGACAGCTCTTATCAGAACTACGGTCATCCAGCCAGCTGCGAGTGGAGGTGTGGGGAATCAAACCCGGTTCTCCCAGATTAGAGTCCGCGCACTGAACCACTACACCAAACTGAAGGGGGAACTTCTCAGTAGTTAGCCAGACATTTTAAGGGAAGAAGACAGAGTGACGGACGAACTCGAGAATCTGGGCAGATAAATGACCCCTTCACCATTCACTACCTTCCAGAGAATGCAGTCCTTTTTCTTTGGCAGTTGCATAGACACTGCTGAACTCGTCTCCCAGGTTCGGGTCAGCACCAGCCGCGAGCAGGAGATTCAGCGCGCTGTTGGCAAAAGCATAAAATAAGAATGATGGTGTGTGAGTCGCCACCGTTGCAGAAGGAAAAAAGCCTTTGTAACACCTCCCCCCTGCACACACTGCAGGTGTGGAGGGGGAGTTTTTTTGTGACTTTCCTGCACTGTGCAGGGGGTTGGACTAGATGACCCTGGAGGTACCTTCCAACTCAACGATTCTATGGCTCTATGATTCTACAATTTTATTGATTGATTGATTGATTTGTATCCTGCCCTGCCCCGCAACTGGGCTCTGGGTGGCTCACAGCACATAAATATGACAATTTAAAAGATTAAAACATCATATAATAAATAAATAATAGGCGCAGAAGGTTCCCAACACGTAGGAAATGCATTTACAGTCCTTCAGGTAGGTTGCCAGCTCTAGATTGTGACATGGCTGGAGATTTTGTGGGTGGATCCTTATTTGGAGAGGTCTTTCCTTTCAGCTCATAATGTTGATGCACACATGGAGATATTGTCATATGCCTCAACCTTAATCTATTGCTCCTTGGGGATTGTAATATTCAGCCACCAGTCTTCCTTTTTTTTTTTTTTTTGTAAAGATTTTATTAGCTCCCCTAAAAAGGGGAGGTATTTCGCTTAAAAGAAAAAAAAGGGAAGGGTAGACAGCGGGAGAAAGAGAAAGCTGAGTGATATATAAACTGGTAAATTAAACTGTTAGTAATGTCCAATTAATCTTCTTGGGCTTCTTCTGTGTGTTGTCAAACTTCTTTTCTTAGTTCAGTCACATATAATTCTCTGTTAATATGTTAGTAATGTTCCCTTGAATTTCTGTTTTAGTCTTCCTAAAACAGCATACCTTGGAACAAGTGAGGGCTTTAAATCTTTGGAAAACGCATGGGGAAAGGGTTTTCAACAGTCTGTTGATTCTGAATTGTTTCTAATACCCTTTTAGGGTTTTTATCACGTTTCGCTTTACGAGCTGCCTCAACCAGGTTTCCCGGGGAGGCGGCACAGAGATTTCCTAAATCCAGGGCTATTTTTGGGTAGGAACGCACAGGAACGGAGTTCCAGCTGGCTCCCAAGTTGGCCATGCCCAGCAGGAACTCATTAGCATAATAGGCCATTAGCATGATAGGCCACACCCAACAGCAGAAACTCATTAGGATTGGCTACATTAGGGGTGTGTGGCCTAACATGCAAAGAAGTTCCTGCTACAAAAAAAGCTCTGGGTTTTGACAACAAACAAGGTAAACAGAATAAGAAGCAAAAGGTGGGTGTGGCTGGATGACCACACTTCTGGTAACATGGGGGTGCGGCCTAATATGCCAATGAGCTGTGCTGTCAGGGGTGTGGCCCAATATGCTAATGAGTTCCTGCTGCTGGGTGCGGCCTATTATGCTAATGAGTTCCTGCTGGGCCTTTTCTACAAAAAGAGCCCAGCCTAAATCCATAATAGGGAGTGCTTGGAATTAAAACCACCACCGCCACCGCCAAACTTCCCAGTCATGATGACAGTTTCACAGGGGGGCTGTGTTAGTCTACAGTGGAGCAGTTAGAGTCAAGCCCAGTAGTATCTTAGAGACCAATGAGGTATTTCAGATATATTGGGCCCAATCCGCCGCCCCCGCCCCCCCACCGATAAGCAAGCAACCTTGCCAGAATCTGCAAGGAACAAGCACAGATTTGAGTCCGGTAGCAGATCACCGCAGACTGTGACGGCAGCCGTGAAATCAAAAGACGCCTGCTCCTTGGGAGGAAAGCGATGGCAAACCTTAACAGCGTGATAAAAAGTAGAGACATCACCCTGCCAACAAAAGTCCGCATGGTCAAAGCAATGGCATTCCCGGTAGTACTGCCCTTGGTTGTTGCTCTGTTCAAAGTGTGTAAAAAGGTAAAGGTTCCCTTGCTCGAAAGCCAGTCGAGTCGGACTCTAGGGTTGCGGTGCTCATCTCCGTTTCAAAGCTGAAGAGCCAGCGCTGTCTGAAGACGTTTCCGTGGTCATGTGGCCGGCATGACTAAACACCGAGGTGCACGGAACGCTGTTACCTTCCCACCGAAGTGGTACCTATTGATCTACTTGCAATTTCTCGCTTTCGAACGGCTAGGTTGGCAGGAGCTGGAACTAGAGACGGGAGCTCACTCCGTCATGCGGCACACTCGGGTCTCGAACTGCTGAACTACTGACCTTCCACAGTTCAGCGTCTTAACCACTTGATCCATCGCAGCTCAACGTGTGTATCCATGTATAAACCAAGAATGCAGCAGCCAAACAAAGTTTGAGTCCAGTGGCGCATTTAAGACTCAACAAAGTTTCACTGTGGCTATAAGCTTTTGTGTGATGTCAACCAGGCTGGTTGGTGGGCCCACAACAGCACTGATATCCTCTTCACCCATGTCCACAATTCTGAAGGCACCATGCAGCTCAGACCCTTCTACAGGAGGGATCACCCTGCACAGCATGGCCTCGGCACTGGGCAAACCCTAGGGCTGCCAAATGCAGCC
>NW_015173424.1:2070-5727 GCF_001447785.1 Gekko japonicus | reverse complement strand
TTTCCATTTAGCTGCACCGATATCCTTCAGTTATGGTCTGCCAGGTCTTTACCTATCTTTATTTGGCCCCAAATTAATCTACATCCACTATATACATACTTAGCTGTTATCAAAATTAATTAAGACCTTCTTACATCACAACAAAACCTTCTGATACCACTAAACACAATTAAATAATTACTAACCTCTAATTCAAGCCTCTCCTATTATGTTAACAATTATTCCATTAATCTTCCAATTCATTATTTTTAATATAATTGATCCTAGAACCTTTTAAATATTTTATTTTTGCTACCAATTTATTAATAACCTTTATATTAATTTTTAATTTAACAGATCCCATTATTACCCAAAATCACATTAAATCATTATCCAGATTAATTAATACTCAGCCATATTATTCTAATAAATTCAAACATAAATACGTGCCTTTAAACAATTCAACATCCCTAATATTTTCATCAACTTTTATCTTTAGTTTGTACATAATAAAGCTTTCCTAATCACCACTAATGGAGCTGCGGTGGCTCAAGTGGTTAAGACGCTGAACTGCAGGCTGTGGAAGGTCAGTAGTTCAGCAGTTCGAGACCTGGGTGCCGCATGATGGAGTGAGCTCCCATCTCTAGTTCAAGCTCCTGCCAACCTAGCAGTTCGAAAGCAAGACATTGCAAGCAGATAAATAAGTACCACTTCGGTGGGAAGGTAACAGCATTCCGTGCGCCTTGGTGTTTAGTCATGCCGGCCACATGACCACGGAAACGTCTTTGGACAGCGCTGGCTCTTCGGCTTGGAAACAGAGATGAGCACCGCAACCCTAGAGTCGGATTCGACTGGCTTTCGAGCAAGGGAACCTTTACCTTTACCTAATCACCACTAATTTGCAACAAAAGTAAATAGATAAATAAATAAATAAATAGATTTACGGTCATTTTTCCATCTAATCATATATTGGAAGTTTCTGGACCATTCTGTATAGTGCAACCGTGTTTTTTATTTTTATTTTTTTGCCATCAGGTCACAGCCAACTTATTTTACCTATGCAGAAAAGCCCTCTTGAATAATTAAGTTTTTCATAGTTTGTGGAAAGCCAGGAGAGTGGGAGATTTTCTGATGTCTTAGGGCAGGGCATTCCATAAGAAGGGGGCCACAATTAGCACTAGATTGGGGGTGAGAATTCCAGATCAAAGCAAGAAGATTAAATTCTAGATCAAAGCAATATTGTTATTTTTAAAAACACAAAACAAAATGAACGGTGGACAATTTATAACTAGTGAAAAAGTGAGCTATGACTTGTGGAAGCACAAGATGGAAGACATGTTAGCAGGGGTCATTTCCTGCAGGAGCACACAGGAGCGGAGCTCTGGCAGTAAAGAGCCCAGGGGGCGGGCACATGCAACAAGCCCCACCCCCTGCTCCCAGCAGCCCTCAGTCAGAGCAAGAAGTGCCCAGGTAAGCTGCAGAGCCCCACCGGTCTCCCGGTTCAAAACAGCCCAGTGGCGCCTTTAAGACCAAGTTCTATCAGGGTATGCGCTCTCCCTCCTCTGTGAGGACAGATCTGCACGCTACCCCCCCCCCAATAGCTAGCAATCCAAAACAGTCCAGTGGAGCCTGAGCGGTGAGTGTTGCCTTCTGCCACACTTCCGGTGAGGTCAGGGGGTGTGGCATATGCAAATGAGTTATGCTGATGAGTTATGCTAATGAGTTACTGCACCTCTTTTTCTATGAAATGACCCCTGTATGTTAGTCTTTTAAGGTGTGATGGGACTTGTGTTTTTGTTTTGGACAACATATGGAAATTACGGCAGCATAGTTTCAGAGAGCCCTGGCCTGGATGGCCCAGGTGAGCTGCACCTCGTCATGTCTTGGAAGCCAAGCAGGGTCAGCCCTGGTTAGGACTTGGATGGGAGGCCACCAAGGAAGCCCAGGATTGCTATGCAGAAACAGGCAATAGCAAACCACCTCTGAACATCTCTTGCTTTGAAAACCCTGTGGGGTTGCCATAAGTTGGCTGGAACTTGACTGGGGGGGGGGAGTGTTTCATAGAAGCATACAAATTGAGAGTTGGAAGATGATGAAGAGTTGGTTTTTTATACCCCGCTTTTCCGTACTCCAAGGAGTCTCAAAGTGGCTCACAATCGCCTTTTTCTTTCCTCTCCCCACAACAGGCACCCTGTGAGGCAGGTGGGGCTGAGAGAGTTCTGAGAGAAATGTGACTGGCTCAAGGTCACCCAGCTGGCTTCATGCGAAAAAGAAGAAGAGGCCCCGGCCACACGTGCCAGAAAACGCGGGGGGAGGCGTGGCTATTTGCGCCGTCACATTCTGATCTGCCATTATGCGATCAGATGTGATGGCGGCGCACTGGGACTTCGTCCTTTGGCACGTGCTGCAAAGAGGACGGCTGGAGGGAATAGGCGTGTCCTGGCACGATCACACCGAATGAGTCCGTCTGCAGCCCGTGGCAAACCATTTGCTAGTAGATCTTTGCAGGTACTTTTTAACTGCGCATCTTCAGCGGCACGCCACGGGTTGGCCATGGGTGCGCTACACTTCCCAGATGTTGCGGTGTGATCGCGCCCCGAAAATCGGCCCAGCATTCGTGCCTTTCGCATGGCAAATTCTCCATGTGACCGGGGCCAGAGTTGTTTTTTACACCCTGCTTTTCTCTATTTTAAGGAGTCTCAAAGCAGATTACAATCTCCTTCCCTTCCTCTCCCCACAACCGGCACCTTGTGAGTCAGGTGGGACTGAGAGAGTTCTGTGAGAACTCTGACTGGCCCAAGGTCACCCAGTGGGGCTTCATCTGGAGGAGAAGTGGGGAATCAACTCCACCACTCTTAACCACTACACCATGCTGGACCAAGAGGCTATTTAATCACCTTTCTTCCTTGTCTTATGGCAAGGCAATCCATCTATTAGTCACACTAGGCTCGGCTCTGCTGAGCTGGTCACAGTGCTACAGGTTCTTTTTGGGACTCTAACAACAGCAAGACCAACCATGCAAACACCTGTTTAGAGTTATGAAGCAAGCTTGGAACAGTAAATAATCAAGTAAGAGCAAAGAAAACATGCAATATTATTTCCCCCACAGGAATTAAGGATATCAGCTGGAAGCTGCAGGGTGGCCAGCCTGGTCACTCAGAGCTGGAGTGTATGTCTGCTGGTCTCAGGGTGGCAAGGAGGAAGCTGTTACCCATGGTCATGCCTAGCTTTTCCCCAGCATTGGAGCTGTGGAGCATAGAAACAATCTGGGTTTCTTCTTGGGACAGTATTTTTCCCTCTTGCCTCCTTAACTTTGTTTTTCAGATACTTCCCAGAGAGTGTTCCAGCAAATTGCTCTGTCCAGTTTCAAGCAAAATTTTGCCAATCATCTTCTGAGTACACAGGCCTTTTCTTACAGCTGAAAATCTTCCTTTTTTTTCTCAGTTGCAGCCTCTGAGCTCTTTTAATTTCTTTGCCAAGTTTTACCTCAGTTTTGGTGTGGAGGTCCTTGGACCTTGAATTCAGGGGTCCCCATGTCACATATTCACCAGCCCCAGGTAGATCTATGTGGTAAGAAATATTGAAAGATGGAAGTATTTGGGTTTAAAATGAACCAACTAAGTTATGAATTCCATATACAATATCTGGCTCTGCCCTGGCTAGAAAAAGAAAAAAAAA
>NW_015173424.1:0-1813 GCF_001447785.1 Gekko japonicus | reverse complement strand
ATGTTAATTTACACCTGTAATCCAGTTATTAAGGGATCCCTTTGATCTCTGGTATAAATATGGGGTGGTTTTACAACAGAACTTAGCTGACTCCAAAGGAGACAGCCATAGAGAGGCCTCTTGACGCGCTTGCATGGGGTGGGGAAACTTTGTTTTGCATGTTTATTTTTCTGTGTGTATGTTTAGGAACTAGGACTCTGAATGTTTTGCTATAATAAAGATAAGTTTTATTTTAAGAAGAGACTAGTGAATTCCAAGCTTGCACTTCTGCCTTTGGTACGGGGCGACACTCAGGAGACACACATGAACTGAGGGGAGGGGGAAGTGTGGGTGACAGGGTTAAACACACACCCACACATCCAAAATTCTTACAACAATCTACCTTCATAATTCAAAGCAGAGTCCACAAAAGGAAGGGAAAGTGACCTGAGGTGCTTGAGATGTAACCAGAGGGATTGAAACGGCAAAGAGGATGAGTGAGGAATTCTTGCACACCTTTTTCATGCTTTGATTCAACATATGACTCGGTGACTCACACGTCTCTTGCATGAGGAGACGGGCAGTCGCCAACCTCCAGCTGAGGTCTGGAAATCTCCCAGAATTACAACTGATCTCCAGATGGCAGGGGTCAGTTCCCCTGGAGAAAATGGCTGCTTTGGAGGGTGGACTCTATAGCATTACATTCTGCTGATGTCCCTCCTCTCCTCAAACCCAGCCGTTTTCGGGGTCCACTCCCAAATCTCTAGGAATTCCCCAAACCAGAGTTGGCAGCTGTTGGGATTTGCTAGCGCTCTCTCTGTAGTCATGAAAGAATCTACTGTTTGTTTATGCATGCTGATGTCTTAGCTAGTTTAAAGTTACAGACTCAATGGGGAAGCCCGCACATAGTTGCTGCCACAGCAAGGTGCCAAAATGCATAATTAGTTAGCATTGGGATTCTCCAGTTGGGTAATCAATACTTTGGGGATAGACTAGAGAGTAAGCATTGAGTTTCATGTTTATTGCTCTTTGTCCTTCTTCTCTAGTTCATCCTCAGAGCCAGTTTGGTGTAGTGGTTAGGAGTGTGGACTCTCATCTGGGAGAACCGGGTTTGAGTCCCCACTCCTCCACTCACAGCTGCTGGATGACCTTGGGCAAGCCGTAGTTCTGACAAGAGCTGTCCTTGAAAGAGCAGTTTCTGTCAGAGTTCTCTCAGCCCCACCTACCTCACAGGGTGTCTGTTGTGGGGAGGGGAAGGGAGAGGAGTTTGTAAGTCACTCTGAGACTCCGAGTGAAGGGCGGGATATAAATCCAATCTCTTCTCTTCTTCTTCTCACATGAGGTTTAGAAGTCTCTAAGAAAAGATATAGGTCAGAGAGTGGTTAGACAGGATGACTTTCCTGTATTGTTTTGTTACTTTCAACTGCCAGTTTAGCCTCCCTCATAAGAAAGTTTCTTTGTTTAAAAGCAAATGCAAGTATTCTGCTGCGTGTATTCACTCTGCATTTACATAGAAATCCCTAACAGCAAATCCATGGCCCTGTTTACACGGAGCATTTGCCACGCTAAAGATATGGATGATAGGAGAATTTTCTGGGCGTGATCACACCGCAACATCTGGGAAGCGTAGTGCTCCTGTGGCTAACCCGTAGCTTCCCGCCGAAGATGCGGAGTAAAAAACTAGTACTTACGATGTACTGGTTTCCGGAAAATGCGGGGCAAGGGCGGGCGTCTGATCGCGTTTCCGCTGGAATCCCGTGGCATCCAGCGCCCGCCCATGTCCCCTTGCAAACCGGATCTTTTTTTAAAGTTTGGTGTAGTGGTTAAGCCAGTT
>NW_015173423.1:0-5756 GCF_001447785.1 Gekko japonicus | reverse complement strand
GAAGTTCTGATCCCCCCCTACGAATTGTTTCGGGTTGAAGATTTTGTTAAGGAACCATCTGGTAAAATCCACATCAAACTCACCTCTGTTGGAAAGTTCAGCAACTACAACTGTGTATACGCCAAAGGTAACCACAATAGCTCCTTGACCAGGATAGCCCAGGCTAACCCCATCTTGTCAGATCTTGGAAGCCCTGGCTAGTATTTGGGTGGGAGACCTCCAGGGAATACCAGGGTTGTGCCATGGAGGCAGGCAGTGACAAACCACCTCTGAATGTCTCTGGCCTTGAAAGCCGCACCATGAGTCAGCTATGACTTAACAGCCCTTTCCACCAACAACCACAAGGGCACCCGAGTCCCAAGTCTGGAGAAGATTAGACCTGATGGCCCCACAACAGCTAGAGTCAGACTTCCATCTGAGGCACCATTCACCTCCTACTCCCCCTGTCCAGATCTGCAGATGAGGACCTATTGCAACACTCTGTGTCACACAGTGGCCAAAACCCAGGGGCCATCAGGAGGTCCACCAGCAGGGCCAGAAGCCCTCCCACTCTTGCCCCCCCAAGCACCAAGGAGACAGAACATCACTGCACCAGACATAAGAGCATAAGAGGAGCCAGTGTTGGATCAGGCCAATGGCCCATCCAGTCCAGCACTCTGTGTCACACAGTGGCAAAAAGTAACAGGTGCCATCAGGAGGTCCAGCAGTGGGGCCAGGACACCAGAGGTCCTCCCACTGTTGCCCCCCCCAAACACCAAGAATACAGAGCATCCCTTGCCCCAGACATAAGAACATAAGAGAAGTCAGTGTTGGATCAGGCCAATGGCCCATCCAGTCCAACACTCTGTGTCACACAGTGGCCAAAAATACCAGGTGCCATCAGGAGGTCCAGCAGGGGGGCCAGGACACTAGAAGCCCTCCCACTGTTGCCCCCCCCCCAAGCACCAAGAATACAGTGCATCACCTGCCCCAGACTGAGAGTTCCTATCTATACCTTATGGCTAAGAGCCACTGACGGACCTCTGCTCCATAGAAGAACGTAAGAGAAACCAATGCTGGATCAGGCCAATGGTCCATCCAGCCCAACACTCTGTGTCACACAGTGGCCAAAAAGACCAGGTGCCCTCAGGAAGTCCAGCAGTGGGGCCAGGACACTAGGAGCCCTCCCACTGTTGCCCCCCCCCAAGCACCAAGAATACAGAGCATCCCTTGCCCCAGACCGAGAGTTCCTACCTATCCCTTGTGGCTAATAGCCACTGATGGACATCTGCTCCATCTGCTTATCTAATTCCCTCTTGAAGCCGTCCGTGCTTGTAGCCGCCGCCACCTCCTGTGGTAGGAAATCTGACTTCCTGGTGAGCACAACCACCCACATGCCATTCGTGGCAAGCCAGACAGCGGTGTGGGCCACTGACAAAAAAGCTATTTAAATGAGAAAGGGTGCTTACAATAACACTCACACTCCCCAGCTGGGGCTGCCAACCTTCAGGTGGGGGCCTGGAGATCTCCAGGAGTTTCTGCTGATCTCTAGACAACAGAGAATCAGGTCCCCTGGAGAAAACGGCTGCTCCGGAGGGTGGATTCTACGGCATTGTGCCCTGCTCTCCCAGGTCCTGCCCCACATCTCCCAACCTGGAGTTGGCAACCCTAACCCCTTGTTACCCGAACTCCTCTAAGGACGGTTCCGGGAGCCCAAATCGGCTAAGTTACAGCCGCGGACTTTTGCGTGAGTTCTAGTCCCGTGTATCCAGAGGTCAGATTGGTATACAAACGCTCGCTATTTCCCAGGAAGTCAGACAACACTCTAGGTTTTATGAATAAATGTTGCCTTTACTAAAGCAGTTCTCAGACATACGGAAACAGATACATACAAGATTCGCACAAGCTCCTTAGTTACAATAGTATATAGAGACAATCAGCATGGAAAATAACAAACCCATCAAATAAGGGGGATGACACTACAGGGAATCGGTCATACTTATCTGAGGTCCAGCTGAGAAGAAATCTCCTCTTAGGAAATAAGGGCAGCTAAAGCATCAACTGGTAGACTCTAAAAACGCACAGGCCGGTCCAGCCAAGCCACGTGCGAGTTCCCTGGTCGCGGCTCCGGGGAACTTGGCGAGAGCCACCTGAAGCACCTTAGTGCAAGGTATGGGAGGGGTGGGTTAACCAGAGAAACAAAGCCGTGTTTCTCTTTTTAAAAGCTACGATTTTGGGCTTGGCTTAAGGCCATAAACCCCTGGGATCCGTCCTCTGTACTGTGGCTATAGGTCCACAGGCGGTGACGTCCTAATGAAGGGGAAGGGGCAATATGCAGATATTCTACCCTAACTTCAAAGCGCGGCCATGTGGTGAGGTGTGAACCTTCGTTTCCATTGGCAACCTTTGACTTGCAGAGATGTCTCTGGTCCAGGGTCATAAAGGATATTGTCTTTGTGATGCCAAAACCAGATAACCGGGATAGAGTTACGTGGGTTCCCACAGATCAGCAATGGTGGGTAACGCTGTTGTTTTCCAAGGGTCCAAGTGGGTGCAATGGCGCTAGGTCTCCTTTGTCCAGAGGCATTATGGGAAGAATGCCAGGGAAGCACATGCTCTGTAGCAGCAGCCGGCAGCACAGGTCTTGCCCATCCATAGGCAAGCATGAGATGCAAAGCAAGCTATACATACATCAGTAAAATCCCTGAGTCCCAAATGCACAAACACACAGACATGAAACACACACAGGCAGCATCAACACAATACAGAAATGCAAGCCCAAGCGCCCATGGTAACACCCTACTGAGAAGGCAGAGAAAGAAGGACTTTTTTCCCTTTCTCACAAGACAAGAACTTGTGTGCACTCCATGAAATTGCTGAGCAGTCGGGTTAGAACGGATAAAATGAAGTCCTTCTTCACCCAAAGAGTGATTAAAACATGGAACTCACTGCCACAGGAGGTGGTACAAGCATAGACAAGAAGAAGAAGAAGAGAAGAGATTGGGTTTATACCCCGCCCTTCACTACCCGAAGGAGTCTCAGAGCGGCTCACAAACTCCTTTCCCTTCCCCTCCCCACAACAGACACCCAGTGAGGGAGGTGGGGCTGAGAGAGTTCTGACAGAAACTGCTCTTTTTCAAGGACAGCTCTGACCAGAACTACGGCTTGCCCAAGGTCATCCAGCAGGTGCAAGTGGAGGAGTGGGGAATCAAACCGGGTTCTCCCAGATTAGAGTCCGCGCACTTAACCACCACACCAAACTTCAAAAGGGAATTGGATAAACATATGGAGCAGAGGTCCGTCAGGGGCTGTTAGCCAAAAGGTATAGGTAGGAACTCTTGATCTGGGGCATGGGATGCTCTGTATTCTTGGTGTTGGGGGGGCAACAGTGGGAGGGCTTCTGGAGTCCTGGCCCCACTGATGGACCTCTTGATGCCCCCTGGTATTTTTGGCCACTGTGTGACACAGAGTCCTGGGTTGGATGGGCCACTGGCCTGATTCAACATGGCTTCGCTTGTGTTCCTATGTTCTTATTCCTGTAGCCGTTTAGTTGCTTTTTAATTGTTTTGTTTGCTTTTACTGCGTTGTGGAATGCATCGGTTGTTCTGCTGGGGAGGGCTGCTTTAATTTGTTGAGCTTCAAGTGCTGTGTGACTGGCACACAGTGAAGCCTCTTCACGTACAAAAGAAGGCATGAACAAAGGCGAGAGGAATTCAGAACAGAGGGTTTTTTGCTACCTTCTTTAAGCTTGCAGAGCTGCACAAGAACCTTCCTACATGCCAAACTTCCTCGAGTTTTAGACCACCGGAAATAGCCTGGGCTTTTCCTAAAAACACCCTGGGAATTGCAGGTGGGTGAAAGCCCCGAGAATTCTTCGTTCGAGATCTGCTTGGAGATCTACTTAGAAGTACCATTCCCAGGATACCTGTGAATAGTGATCAAGCCATTCGAGTCCGTAGTTCAGATGTGAATCAGACCCCTATTTCCGAGTCTGAAGTTGTTAAAATGCCCGTTCGCTGCCGTAACTCTTGGTGCTGTTTTGTCTGCCAGTAAGTCTCTTCCAGTGGAGCTGCGGTGGCTCAAGTGGTTAAGACGCTGAACTGCAGGCTGTGGAAGGTCAGTAGTTCAGCAGTTCAAGACCTGGGTGCCGCAAGACAGGGTGAGCTCCTGTCTCTAGTTCCAGCTCCTGCCAACCGAGCCGTTCCAAAGCAAGAAATTGCAAGTAGATAAATAGGTACCACTTCGGTGGGAAGGGAACAGCGTTCCGTGCGCCTTGGTGTTTAGTCATGCCAGCCACATGACCACGGAAACGTCCTCGGACAGCGCTGGCTCTTCAGCTTTAAAACGGAGATGAGCACCGCAACCCTAGGGTCGGATTCGACTGGCTTTTGAGCAAGGGGAAACCTTTACCTTTAAGTCTCTTCCAAGCTGTTCACATTTTGGTGCCCCAGTGCTGCATCCTGGCTGCTCTCTTTGCAAACGTCGAAAGGAATTCTGGGTGACTCTCCTGGGGGGGGGGGGGTATGCTACAGACTGAACCCCAACCCCTTTTTTGTCTTGACAGATGCGGGTCTGAGCCGTTTGCATGCTGACGTACGGATGCCCTTCCTCGTCTGGGGATTTCTTCTGATGGCTGGCGCTCTTGGGGGCCCAGGCTTTCTCTGAGCACTGAAACGTTTCCGTTTCCTAACATTTTTGCAGAACCCACTACGGGGGATGAAATGAGACCATCATGTGACATGGAGAGGAAACTGGAGCATTGGCTTGAAGAAGAGAAGAAGAAGGAGATTGGATTTATACCCCGCCCTTCGCTAGTAGGGTTGCCAAGTCAACTCCTGGCTCCATTAGGAGTCTCCCCGCGCGCCCGCATGTCACGATGATGTCACCGGAAGTGACATCATCGTGTCACCCACATTGGGGGCGGGAGCACCGTGACTCGAGGGAAAACCATAGAGTTTTCCCTCGATTCACAGAGTGTCCCCCCCCCCACAACGTGGCCAGTGTGATGATGACACCTCCGGTGCAGTGCAGTTCACGAAGGACCGGGTGCCAAACACATACACACACCCCGGTTTGCCAGGGTTCCCCCATTTTGAGATGATGAGATGAGATTGGATTTATACCCCCCACCCTTCACTACCCAAAGGTGTCTCAGAGCGGCTTACAAACTCCTTTCCCTTCCCCTCCCCACAACAAACACCCTGGGAGGTGGGTGGGGCTGAGAGATCTCTGACAGAAACTGCTCTTTTTCAAGGACAGCTGTGCCAGAGCTTGTGACTGACCCAAGGTCATCCAGCCAGGTGCAAGTGGAGGGAGTGGGGAATCAAACCCGGTTCTCCCAGATTAGAGTCCGCACACTTAACCACTATACCAAACAGCCACCCCTCTCTCTTCTCTCTTGAGAGAGAGGGGTGCCTGCCTTTAAGTGCATGGAGCCCACGTTTCCTCCCAAGCCCAATCTCCGCTTGAGATCAGGCTCGGAGGGAAATGCCAGCTCCGTGCACTTAAAAGGGAAATGCTGGCTCTTTGCTCTTAAAGGGGAAACGCCGGCTCTGTGCTCTTAAAAGGGAAACGCCGGCTGCTTTAAGTGCAGGGAACTGGCATTTCTGGAGATTGGACGCGTGGGCTGGGGGGGTGGCAGACGTCCTCAACGTGATGTCATCACATCGGGGATGCCTCGTCCCCTCCAGGAACACCCCCAAAATCCCCCGCTAGGGGCGGAAGATGGAGTTGGCAACCCTAGTGCCCGCACAGGCGTCGCCGTCAACACCCGTGCT
>NW_015173422.1:1167-5902 GCF_001447785.1 Gekko japonicus | reverse complement strand
TTTAACCAATCTTCGTTCGGCCACTGCTCTAGCCCTAGTTGCAATGGCTCTAGTGTTGAGAGCATAAGAAAAGAGAAGCCCTGTTGGATCAGGCCAGTGGCCCATCCAGTCCAACACTCTGTGTCACACGGTGGCCAAAACCCGGGTGCCATCAGGAGGCCCACCAGCAGGGCCAGAACTCCAGAAGCCCTCCCACTCTGGCCTCCCAAGCACTGAATAGACAGAGCATCACTGCCCCGGGCATAAGAAGCCACATTGGATCAGGCCAATGGCCCATCCAGTCCATGTCACACGGTGCCCAAAACCCAGCTGTCACCAGGAGGTCCACCAGTGGGGTCAGAATTCCAGAAGCCCTCCCACTGTGCCCCCCCTCCCGGTACCAAGAAGACAGAACATCACTGCCCCAGACAGAGTTTTCCATCCATAAGGTAAAGGTAAAGGTTCCCTTGCTCGAAAGCCAGTAGAATCCAACTCTAGGGTTGCAGTGCTCATCTCCGTTTCAAAGCCGAAGAGCCAGCACTGTCCGAAGAAGTTTCCGTGGTCATGTGGCCGGCATGACTAAACACCAAGGCTCCCGGAACGCTGTTCCCTTCCCACCAAAGTGGTACCTATTTATCTACTTGCAGTTTCTTGCTTTCGAACTGCTAGGTTGGCAGGAGCTGAAACTAGAGACGGGAGCTCACTCTGTCATGCGGCACCCTCGGGTCTCGAACTGCCGAACTTCCGACCTTCCACAGCCTGCAGTTCAGTGTCTTAACCACTTGAGCCACCACAGCTCCTTTCCATCCATACCTTGCGGCTAATAGCCACCTCTGCTCCATATGTTTATCCAATCTCCTCTTGAAGTTGTCCATGCTCGTAGCTGCCACCACCTCCTGTGGCAGTGAATTCCACGTGTGAATCACTCTCTGGGTGAAGAAGGACTTCCTTTTATGCGTTCTAACCCGACTGCTCAGCAATTTCATGGAGTGCCCACGAGGGGTTCTTGTGTTGTGAGAAAGGGAGAAAAGTACCTCTTTCTCTACCTGCTCTATTCCATGCATGATCTTATAAACCTCGATCATGTCACCCCTCAGCTGTCGTTTCTCCAGGCTATGAACTTTTCTTCATAGGGAAGGTATTCCATCCCCTTCATCTTTCTATTTGCCGTTTTCTGCACCTTTCCCAGTGCTATAATCAGGGGTCATTTCCTGCAGGAGCGCACAGGAGCGGAGCTCCGGCAGTAAAGAGCCCAGGGGGTGGGCACATGCAACAAGCCCCACCCCCTGCTCCCAGAAGCCCTCAGTCAGAGCAAGAAGCAGCCAGGTAAATTGCAGAGCTCCCCCAGACCCCCCGGTCCAAAACAGTCCAGTGGCTTCTTTAAGACCAAGTTTTATTCAGGTACAAGTTCTCTCTCCTCTGTGAGGCAGATCTGCACGTCCCCCCAATAGCTAGCTATCCAAAACAGTCCAGTGGCGCCTGAGCGGTGGGTGTTGCCCTCTGACACACTTCCGGTGATGTCAGGGGGTGTGGCATATGCAAATAATTCATGCTAATGAGTTATGCTAATAAGCTCCTGCACCTCTTTTTCTACGAAATGACCCCTGGCTATAATAGATTTCTACAGGAGCATTATGATCCTGGCCAAAGCGTTTTGCAATTGCACGGCTCCCCTGCCTTTTGTTCTCCAGGGCACCCTCCCTCCCCGCTGGGGCAGTGCAAAATCTCTCTTGGACTTTCCCAGCGCCAAGCACAGCACCAGAACCTGCCTTTCCCCAGTCTTTGATATGTGGGGCAGCCGGCGGAGCGCAGTTCTTCTGTTCGACCACCTGAGGGCCCCTTTCAACCACAACCCTGGCCGACTGGGCCCAGGAGCACTCTGGGATTGGGGGTGGGGTGGGGAGATCCTTTCAGAAAGATGCAGGTGTTGAAAAGAGGGGCAGCGTTGGCCACACAGGAAGAGAAGAAGGCTGCATGGCAGAAGGCCCAGGGCTGGGGGAAGGAGGTGGTGGGGAGAAGTTTGGCACTTGCAAATTCTCCCCCCCTGTTCCGCCACTAGGATGGGGGGAAAGCCACGCCTGCCGAAATCTTCTCTTCTGTGCTAAAAGTTGGCATCTCACTCTGGGCCCCCGGCTTCGCTCTTTGCGCTCAGACCGACGTGAGCAGGCTGCCACAGAAGGTACATCCCGCCCTAGCAACCCTGAGCGGTATCTTGGAGCGGCATCCCTCGGACTGTGCGTTGGCACCGGTCCCAGAAGCCAGTGAACCAAAACGGCCTCTTTTCCCTTCGTCTCCCTCCAGCAAGGCTCAGAAGGCAGGAGCTCACAGGAACCTTTGCATTGTGTACGCCCCCAACAGGGTGATGGGTTCCGGACAACACATCAGCAGTGTCCTGGGTGCGAATCCTTTCACAGGCCAGCTGTGGGATAAGGAGCGTTTTGTGTATAGATTATATGGCGCTATGTGAAAAAGTGGTCTATAAAGGGAATAAATGAATGGAAAAAGTAGTCTATAAAGGGAATAAATGAATGGAAATCCTTTCCCGTGCTAATCTTTCCCCACCTGAGAGCCAGTTTAGTGTAGTGGTTAGGTGCGTGGACTCTAATCTGGGAGAACAGGGTTTGTTTCCCCACTCCTCCACTTGCACCTGCTGGATGACCTTGGGCAAGCCATAGTTCTGACAAATGCTGTGCTTGAAAGAGCAGTCCTCGAAAGAGCTCTGTCAGCCCCACCTACCTCACAGGGAAGGGAAAGGAGATTGTAAGCCGCTCTGAGACTCTGAGTGAAGGGTGGGGTATAAATTCAATCTCCCCCTCCTCCTCCTCCTCTTCTTCTCCTCCTCCTCCTTCCCTCCTGGTTATCCAGTTTTGCTTTGACCGGAACCCCTTTTTTTCACAGCGAGAGCAGAGTTTGTCAGCGGATGGAGAGGTGGCGTAAGGCCTGCCTGAAGCGTGCCCAGCCCCAGTTGCCAGGCCGCGTGACTAAGGGCAGCCCAAGGCAGAGGAAGGTCGGGGAGTTTTTCCAGGTCAAGAAACGGCCCAGCAAGGTAAGAAGGGGTTTTCTTCTCCCCGGGTGGGGTGACGGGGCTGACATCCCGGGAAGAGGATCCTGCTGTAAAAAACCCCCACACGGTTTCATTTGGCTGTGCCTGTCCCAGAAAGGGGCCTTGTGGCTATGGGGGAGAGCTCACTGCAAAGACAGACTCAGCACATGGTGCTAGGAATGGTTGATGAAGAGGCTGCTAATAGGCCGGCAGAGAATCATTGAGCTGTCAAACATTATGGGTCCCTGTCTGGAACACTGGGCCACTTTGGTGTAGGGGTTAAGAACTAATCTGGGAGAACTGGGTTTGATTCCCCACTCCTCCACTTGCAGCTGCTGGTGTGACCCTGGGTCGGTCACAAGTTCTCTCAGAGCTGTCCTCTCAAGGGCAGTCCTCGAAAGAGCTCTCTCAGCCCCGCCTCCCTCACAGGGTGTCTGTTGTGGGGAGGGGAAGGGAAAGGAGGTTTGGAAGCCGCTCTGAGACTCCTTTGGGTAGTGAAGGGCCATGGGGTATACATCCAATCTCTTCCTCTTCTTCTAATCTGGGAGAACCGGGTTTGATTCCCCACTCCTCCACATGCAGCTGCTGGTGTGACCTTGGGTCAGTCACAAGTTCTCTCAGAGCTGTTCCCTCAAGGGCAGTCCTCGAAAGAGCTCTCTCAGCCCCGCCGACCTCATAGGGTGTCTGTTGTGGGGAGGGGAAGGGAAAGGAGTTTGTAAGCCTCTCTGAGACTCTTTTGGGTAGTGAAGGGCGGGGTATACATCCAATCTCCCCCTCCTCCTTCTCCTCCTCGTCCTGTGGTTTTGAATTTGAGCAAACCATCAACTTTGATCAATTGTCGCTGTGATAATTCGCTGGTTTATTATCAACCCCATTAGAAATTCCTAATGCTGAATTTCCCATCTTAAACAAACAGAGGTCAGTATTGGAGAGGAGGAAAAGATGGAGGGGCTGGCTCCCTAGGAGGACTGGGACGTTAAAAGGAGGCAGGATCCGGAACACTCATCTTGGCCCGGGTGGGCTAAAAAATGTTCTGTATAGATAGATGGCGGGAGAACCGGTGTGACGTAGTGCTCGAGAGTGTCGGAGCAGTATCTGGAAGGCCCGGGTTTGAATCCCTACTCATGTCATGCAAGCTGGCTGGGCGACCCTGGGGCCTAACCTACCTCACAGGGCTAGGTGAGGATAAAATGGAGAAGAGAAGCGGCTTTGGGTCCCCACTGGAGGAATAGAGGGTATAAACGAATTGAGTAAATAAGGATGAGACAGCATTGAATACAAACGATTTATATCTGAGGAAAACCAGTTGGTCCCTAAAGCCCAGTGCTGTCTGCTCTGACACTCAGCGACTCCCCAGGGTCTAAGGCAGAGAAAAGTCTTTCACATCAACTACTGTGTGGTCCTTTTTACTGGAGATGCTGCCGGGGATTGAACCTGGAACCTCCTACGTGCCAAGCAGAGGCTCTTCCACTGAGCCACAGCCCCTCTTGACAGCTCTCCAGGGTCTCAGGCTGTCTTTCCCATCACCTCCTGACTGGTCCTTTTTAACTGGAGATTGCCGGGGATTGAACCTGGGACCTTCTGCAGGCCAAGCAGATGCTCTACTGCTGAGCCACGGCCCCTCTCTACAGCTCTCCAGGGTCTCAGGTGGAGGTCTTTCCCATCACCTCCTTCCTGGTCCTTTTTAACTGGAGATGCTGGGGATTGAACCTG
>NW_015173422.1:0-165 GCF_001447785.1 Gekko japonicus | reverse complement strand
AGAGCCCTGCGGGATCAGAGCAGGGAGGGTCCATCTAGCCCAGCATCCTGCCTCACACAGTGGCCAACCAGTTCCCCTAGATGGCCAACAACAGGACACAGAGGCCTCGGCCTCACAGAAGGATTGTGAGATTCACAGGTTGACTGCCTCTCAACATGGAGGTTC
>NW_015173421.1:1320-5992 GCF_001447785.1 Gekko japonicus | reverse complement strand
AGGCTGTTTTGTGGCTAGTCTTTTGTTTAGTCCCCAAAATCCCAACCTCCGGACATCTGGGTGCATCTGCCATAGCGCCTACAAAGCTGTAATGCAAAACGTTCATCAATTCTGTCTGTCAGTCAGTCTGCCTGCATTTATACCCACCTTTCACCCCATAGGGACCTGTAGCGGCTTCCATCTTTCTCCTCTCTTCCGTTTTATCCTCACAACAACCCTGTGAGGTGGATCAGGTTAAGAGGGTGTGCCTGGCCCAAGGTCTCCCGGTGATTATCCACAGAAGAGAGGGGATTTGAACCTGGGCCTGCCATATCCTAGCCCGACACTTTTAACCACAGCACTACACTGGCTCTTTATGCAAAGTTTTGTTATGTGTCTCGGAGTATTTTTCAAGGGAGAAGTGACCCGTAAGAGTTTTATCAATTCAAACGAACATGAATTGTAGATGCTTACCTCTTGTGAAGGGACAGAGTGTTCCAGTCACTGGAAGTTCCTGGAGAATAGCAGCGCCTCTAGCAACATAAAAACTGGCCATCTCTGGACGATGATACATGATCTCAAGGACAAATTTGGAACCAGGATACTCCAGTGTCAAAGTATGTGTTGGGATAGGGTCAAAATGAGGTCAACAGACCCCCAAACCAACCAGTTTGGTGTCGTGGTTAAGTGCGCGGACTCTAATCTGGGAGAACCGGGCTTGATTCCCCTACTCCTCCACTTGCAGCTGCTGGGTGACCTTGGGCAAGCCATAGTTCTGTCAGAGCAGTTCTTGAAAAAGAGCAGTTTCTGTCGAGAGTTCTCTCAGCCCCACTCGCCTCCCAGGGTGTCTGTTGTGGGGAGGGGAAGGGAAAGGAGTTTGTCAGCTGCTCTGAGACACCTTTGGGTAGTGAAGGGCGGGCTATAAATCCAACCTCCTCCTCCTCTTCTTCTTCTTCAGAGTGGTGGACTCTAATCTGGGAGAACCGGGTTTGATTCCCCCACTCCTCCACTTGCAGCTGCTGGGTGACCTTGGGCAAGCCATAGTTCTGATAAGAGCTGTCCTTGAGAAAGAGCAGTTCTTGAAAGAGCTCTCTCAGCCCCACCTGCCTCACAGGGTGTCTGTTGTGGGGAGGGGAAGGGAAAGGAGTTTGTAAGCCTCTCTGAGACTCCGAGTAAAATAAATCCCATTTCTTCTTCTTCAAGGGTCCTAGGGGATAGCCCCTTATTCTGCTATCAGATTGCATTACAACAACCACTTTAAAGGAGAAGAATCTGGGATTAATTTCCTCATCTAATCTACCAGGCAAGAGGCAGTGTGGTGTAATGGTCTGACCCAGGTCCCAATGAATCCCCACCAATGCTCCCTCTAAGCCGTGGAGTCTTGTGAGCAAAACTTCTACTTGGTGAGCTACTGGCATTAAAGCTGTGAGCAAGCGATTTGGCTGCTGCATAAATTAGTTTGCTCTGGAGCCCTGCTTCCTGAGCTGAGACAAAAATGTGTGAGCCAGAGGCTAAAAAAACATGAGCTAGCTCACACTAACTCATCTTAGAGGGAACACTGATCCCCACACTGCCATGAGAACTTGGTGGGTGATCTTGAGCCAACCGCTCTCTCTCTCAGCCTAGCCTACCTCACAGGTTTGTCGTGATGCTAAAATGGGGAAGAAAGAATGATGTAAACTGCCCTTGGCTCCTTGGGGGAAAGACGACGTAAAAACATCCTAGCCAGGTCCCTTTTGGGATGAGAGCAGTGAGGCCGTTGCTCTTGGCAAACCTGTTCAGGTGGTGTTCAGTACTTTGGACCGGAGGAACGATACGGAGGTTCTCCTTTTCTGCAGGTAGCAAATGCCACTGGGAAGTAAACCAGTTTTAACTGTGGCCCAAACCAGAAGGGCTGCAAGGAGATCATTTCCAAAGGTCTGGAAATGCTTGTGTAATTCATCATGCTGCAAACTCTGGCGACATATGTGGGTGGGGTGCTGGGCTGTGCTTTCACAAATAGAAGCTGAATCTCTGTGTAACACTGGACACAGAAGGTTCTTCATAGCTTGCGTGTAGGGTTTCCAAACTCCAGGTGGGGCCTGGAGAAAGCGTTCCTTCTAAGCTGAGTTAGTGTGAGCTAGTGAGCTTAGAAGCATTCCTTCTAAGCTGAGTTAGTGTGAGCTAGTGCACAGTTTTTTAGATTTCGGCTGACACATTTTTGTCTTAATGAGAGCCAGTTTGGTGTAGTGGTTAAGTGCGTGGACTCTAATCTGGGAGAACTGGGTTTGATTCCCCACTCCTCCACTTGCACCTGCTGGATAACCTTGGGCAAGCCATAGTTCTGGCACAGCTGTTCTTGAAAAAGAGCCATTTCTGTCAGAGCTCTCTCAGCCCCACCTGCCTCTCAGGGTGTCTGTTGTGGGGAGGGGAAGGGAAAGGAGTTTGAAAGCCACTCTGAGACTCCTTTGGGTAGTGAAGGGCGGGGTATAAATCCAATCTCTTCTTCTTCTTTGCTCAGGAAGGATGGCTCCAGAGCAAACTGATTTATGCAGTAGCCAAATCGCTCGCTCACAACTTTAATGCCAGTAGCTCACAAAGTAGAATTTTTGCTCACAAGACTCCACAGCTTAGAGGGAGCATTGCCTGCAGATCTCCCGGAATTGCATCTGACCTCCAGACGACAGGGTTCCCTTCCCCTGGAGAAACTGACTACTTTGGAGGGTGGACTCTGTGGCATTATACCCCACCGAGATTCCCCAAGCCCTGCCCTCTCCAAGTTCCACCCCCAACATTTCTAGAAACTTCCCAACCCAGAGTCCTCTGGGTTCCTTCCTCTCAGCCAGCACTGAACTTCCCTCTGCCTGCACTCAGGGGACTGCAGATGGAGCAACACCCATAATCCCTAAGGATGGCACCTCCACAGTCAGAGGCAGTCTACCACTTAGAACTAGGTGCTAAGGGCAGACTGCCCGGGGTGCCTGTTGCCATCGGATCTTGCTTATGTTCTTCCTGGGAGGGTCTAGCTGGCTCCTGCAGCCGGAAACTGTTAAGTCCGGCGCTTAACAATGAGTCGAAGAGTGATTTCAGCACAACTCAGGTTTATTCAGCTCGATCGATCACACGGTCACCGACAATCCAGAGTCGACCTCCATACTGCATGGAATGCCGTCGAGGTGGATGGTCACGTTGATCTTCCCGGTCCCTCCGATGCGTTGAACCGAAGGCGTGGATGACAGGCTCGAAGTCATCTGGACCAATCATAAGCTTTCCCGCTTACATACAGTTCAAATGTGATTGGCCACAAAGTCTTCGGCGCGAATCCCTGCCGAAGCCTGAAGCTTAACATAGCTTCTCTATGGGGATGATTTCACATTCATCCTAGCATATTCAGGGCAGCATCTGAATACACTACAGAAACAAAACACTGGCCTAGAATGAACTTGTGCTAAAAGCGGCAACAAACCAAAAAGGTGGTGGGCGGGGAGAGAAACTTCCAACCCAGAACAGACGAGGTAACCAGAAAGGTTGATGTCAAGCTCTGGCTAACTTTCGACTTCTTTAAGTTCTGTTTCTCGTTACCTTCGCTTGTCATTGTGAATCCCTAAGGGGGTGTGTGTATGTTGTTGGAGTGCATGGGAGTAGAGGCCATAACTTTCCTGAAGAAGCGCCCCAAGTTAGTTTCCCGTGAGACCGACCTTGGAGTACCTCTCTCTGCCAGCCTAGCCTAGATAGGGCACCATACATCTGTCTGTATTGCCATAGTAACGCCAGGGGGAGGTGTGACATGGATGGATGTGGAATTTTGTGCTTCTACCTATATCCAGGGCTTTTTTTTGTCAAAAAAGCCCAGCAGGAACTCATTAGCATAATAGGCCATACCCAACAGCAGGAACTCATTAGCATATTAGGCCACACCCATGACAGCACAGCTCATTAGCATATTAGGGCACATCCCCGTGTTACCAGAAGTGTGGTCATCCAGCCACACCCACCTTTTGCTTCTTATTCTGTTGACCTCGTTTGTTGTCAAAACCCTGGACTTCTTTTGTAGCAGGAACTCCTTTGCATGTTAGGCCACACACCCCTAATGTAGCCAATCCTAATGAGTTCCTGCTGTTGGGTGTGGCCTATTATGCTAATCAGTTCCTTCTGGGTGTGGTCAACTTGGAAGCCAGCCGGAACTCCGTTCCTGTGCGTTCCTGCCCAAAAATTGCCCTGCCTATATCTTGTAATTTCCCACGCATTTCCTCAGTCCTAACAAAAGCTCTTGAACCCACAGCGTCATATTTCTCCTTATTATAAAGGAGTTTTGGTGTCCCTCCTGCACACGCTCCCACAGCCTTTCGCTTTCGCACCTGCCACTCTGAAGGATCCCCTGGCTGCATTAGCTGGCTCCCTTGCCTCCGTCCCACCCACAGAGGTGCCGAGCCGGCCGGCGGCGTCTCTGGCTCACTGTGCTCTGAGCCAGCCAAGGGGACGGGCACTCCGGCGGGCGGAGGGTGAGCAGGCCCACTGGGAGAGGCGGAGAAGACGCACAACAGCCCAGACACAGGGGTCATTTCCTGCAGGAGCGCGCAGGAGCGGAGCTCCGGCACTAAAGAGCCCAGGGGGCGGGCACATGCAACAAGCCCCACCCCCTGCTCCCAGCAGCCCTCAATCAGAGCAAGAAGCAGCCAGGTAAGTTGCAGAGCCCCCCCCCCCCGGCACACTG
>NW_015173421.1:0-1228 GCF_001447785.1 Gekko japonicus | reverse complement strand
ACCCCCAACAGCTAGCAATCCAAAACAGTCCAGTGGAGCCTGAGCGGTGGGTGTTGCCTTCTGACACACTTCCGGTGATGTCAGGGGGTGTGGAATATGCAAATGAGTTATGCTAATGAGCTCCTGCACCTCTTTTTCTACGAAATGACCCCTGCCCACACATGTTCTGAAATGCCACAGTCAAGGTGGGGGCAGGGCGGCGACTGCTGCTGTGGCAAGAGGCCGCCCCTCCACCGGCAGCCCTGTTGTCGTCCAGCTCAGCTGAGGTGGCTCTGATGTCGCTCCGCGCAGCACCCCGCCACCACCACACCGAGAGACCTCTTTGATGCAGGCCTGCCGCCACGCCAAGACCCTCCTCCTCTCTGACCCCGGCGGCGGGAGCTGGGATGCAGGCGCCGGCGGAGCGGCTGTGCTTTACCCGCCACTTTGCCCGGCAGATAAGGCCGCCGCCGCCCCTTCTTCTCCCGAGAGGAAGGCTGGCAGGCGGCGGCCCAGCTAGAGTACGTTATATTTGTCTCTGCAACGAGCCTTATTCCTAGTCTCTAATAAAGCATTACACTGCCAATAGTGTGTGTGGAGAGTGAATTAGCTGGGGACCTGACAGTTGAAGAAACAAAAAACCCATGTGTAGAATTATCACTATCAGTTAAAAAGCTGAAGAAGTGAGCAGTGACTCACGGAATCTTGTTCGTTTTTAAGGTGCTCCTGGACTCTTGCTCTTTTCCCCAGCTACAGACAGACAAACACATGGTACCCTCTGAGCTGAGTTAGTGTGAGCTAGCTCACAGTTTTTGAGCCTCCGGCTCACACTCAGGAAGGAGGGCTCCAGAGGAAACTGATTTATGCAGGAGCCCAATCGCTCACTCACAACTTCAATGCCAGTAGCTCACAATGTAGGATTTTTGCTCACAGAACTCCACAGCTGAGAGAGAGCATTGGTTAGGACCATGTTCCCTCTAAGCTGAGTTAGTGTCAGCTAGCTCACAGTTTTTTTAGCCTCTGGCTCACAGTCAGGAAGGAGGGCTCCAGAGCAAACTGATTTATGCAGGAGCCCAATCGCTGGCTCACAACTTTAATGCCAGCAGCTCACCAAGTAGGATTTTTGCTCACAAGACTCCACAGTTGCTCACAAGACTCCACATCTTGATCTGTCTCGTTAATGGAGTGTTTATTTACTTAATTTATACCCAGCCTATAACGGGGACCCAAACTGGCACACGTCATTCTC
>NW_015173420.1:2964-6066 GCF_001447785.1 Gekko japonicus | reverse complement strand
ATTTGAAGAAAGTTTTATTGTTGGTCTATTCTATACAAAAGTTATCTGAATCCATTATAAAGGGCTGAACTGAATACCAAGTCACTTCTAAACAGTTTGCATAGGACACAAAACCAAAGAAGTAAAAAAAAAAATCAATGAACCAAAACTGAACTTTGGCCCTTCACATATACTTTCTCTGTTCAAGGACGTAGATTTTCCATTTCCTGGGGAGGTGCTGGGGCTGGGCCAGAGGCATTGCGATGCTAGGTCCCTAAAAGAACCGCGGCCCACTGACATCACAGGGAGGGGCCGCCATTGCCACTATCTATGGAGGCAGGACCATGGGGATTTAGGGAGGGGGTCCCCAGAAACTTAAAAGGGCCTAGGCAGCCCCCTAAAAACACCCCTGGACTGGACCAAACCTAGGAAAAGGTGGGAGTTGGCCAGTGGTTAGAGTGGTATCGCAGTGGTCTCCTGCTGTGTCCCGTTTTTGAAGTTCACTTTTAGAATAGTGAATATCTGCAAATACAAATGCCATGTGCATAGGACAAACTAATGGTCACAGATCAGACACTAAGAAACTCAACACAGAAAAGCTTGTAGGGATGTTCATTTACAGTAGTCTTGTGCATCAGCTGCTACCCATTGTGACCGAGTCCCTCATGTGAGTTTGTCAATATTGCCTGGCCCTGGCTGCCCGGGGGAGGCTCAGCAGCCCCTGGGCAAATCCAGGGAATGCTTGAGCCCCTCAGCACCCCCAAAGTTTATGCCTATGTGTGGGCCATTGCTCCCTCTAAGCTGAGTTAGTGTGAGCTAGCTCACAGTTTTTTAGCCTCTGGCTCACACATTTTTGTCTGAGCCCACGAAGGAGGGCTCCGGAGCAAACTAATTTATGCAGCTGCCAAATCTTTCACTCACAGCTTTAATGCCAACTAGCTCACCAAGTAGGCTTTTTGCTCACAAGACTCCACAGCTTACAGGCAGCATGGGTGTGGGCTTACTAGTATTCCTCTGTGGCACGAATGAAAAACATTTATTTACTTATTTATTTATTCGATTTATACCCCGCCCTCCCCGCCAAAGCAGGCTCAGGGCGGCTTACATAAAAATTAAGATAGATAAAAACAGAACATTTCTAAAACCATTAATAAAATGCTAATGTACAACATCGCATAAACGAGGGCAATACACAGTATCATATCCGTCATAGTGGGGCACAGTCAGCAGTGGTTTTAGGACTATTATCTCGGTCCCATCCTGGTTTCAGTTTATGCACAGGTTGGGTCTTAGGCCTATATTAGGTGTGGCTCCCTGGTTGAATGCCTGGCGGAAGAGCTCTGTCTCGCAGGCCCTGCAAAACTGTAAAAGGTCCTGCAGGGCCGTAATGTCTTCTGGGAGCTCATTCCCCTAGCGCAGAGCCACCACCGAAAAGGCCCTGGCCGTAGCCAACCTGGCATCTTTAGGACCAGGGAGAGCCAGATGATGATTTTGAGACCCTGAATGCAGCACTCTCTGGGGAACATGTGGGGAAAGGTGGTCCCTCACGTATGCAGGTCCTTGACCATAAAGAAGAGAAGAAGGAGGAGGAGGAGGAGATTGGATTTATACCCCGCCCTTCACTCAGAGTCTCAGAGCGGCTTACAAACTCCTTTCCTTTCCCCTCCCCACAACAGACACCCTGGGAGGTAGCTGGGGCTGAGAGAGCTCTTTCGAGGCCTCCTCTTGAGAGAACAGCTCTGACAAGACTACGGCTTGCCCAAGGTCATCCAGCAGCTGCGAGCGGAGGAGTGGGGAATCAAACCCGGTTCTCCCAGATTAGAGTCCGTGCACTTAACCAATACACCAAACTGGTGTAGTGCTTTATAGGGCTTTATAGGTGAGAACCAGCACCTTGAAGTGAATTCAGCATGCTATAGGTAGCCAGTGCAGCGCTTTCAGTGCAGGCTGGATGTGCTCCCACATGGGGAGACCCAACAGCAGCCTGGCTGCTGTGTTCTGCACCAGCTGTAGCTTCTGGATTTGAGACAAGGGCAGGCCCATGGAGAGAGCATTACAGTAGTCCAATCCCGAGGTGACCATTGCGTGGATCACCGCAGCCAGGTCGTCACGATCTAGGAAGGGAACCAACTGCCGAATCAGCTGAAGATGGTAGAAGGCCGACTTAGCAGTGGCTGCTACCTGGGCCTCCATCATTAAGGAGACATCCAAGAGCACTCCCAGACTACTAACCACTGGCACTGGCACCAACGGCGCCCCGTCAAAGGTCGGGAGCAGGATCCCTACCCTTGGCCCGCCTCGACCCAGATACAGGACCTCCGTCTTCATCAGATTCCATTTCAGTCGGCTCAGCCTAAGCCATCCAGCCACGGCATGTAATGCCAGGTCCAGATCTTCTGGTCTGGAGTCAGACTGGCCACCCAGCAACAGATAGAGCTGGGTGTCATCCGCATACTGGTGACATCCCAGCCCATGCCTCCAGGCAATCTGGGCAAGGGGGCGCATATAGATGTTGAATAACATCGGGGAAAGTACTGCCCCTTAGGGCACTCCGCATATCCATGGGTGCCTTCGGGACAGCTGTTCCCAGGGGTCATTTCCTGCAGGAGCACACAGGAGCGGAGCTCCGGCAGTAAAGAGCCCAGGGGACAGGCAAATGCAGCAAGCCCCGCCCCCTGCTCCCAACAGCCCTCAGTCAGAGCAAGAAGCAGCCAGGTAAGTTGCAGAGCTCCCCCCAGCCCAAAACAGTCCAGTGGCACCTTTAAGACCAAGTTTTATTCAGGTACAAGCTCTGCCTCCTCTGCGAGGACAGATCTACACGTCCCCCCCCCCATACCTAGCAATCCAAAACAGTCCAGTGGAGCCTGAGCGGTGGGTGTTGCCTTCTGACCCACTTCCGGTGATGTCAGGGGGTGTGGCATATGCAAATAAGTTGTGCTAATGAGCTCCTGCACCTCTTTTTCTACGAAATGACCCCTGACACTGCCCTTTGTCCCCGACCAGGAAGGAAGGAAGGAAGGAAGGAAGGAAGGAAGGAAGGAACCCAGCGGATCGAAAGCCGAGTAACTAACGGCAAGTAGATAAATGGGAACCCACCCTTAGAAGGGTGGGGGGCACCCTCCT
>NW_015173420.1:768-2201 GCF_001447785.1 Gekko japonicus | reverse complement strand
GCCTGGGCGAAAACCGGACTGGAAAGGATCTAATATGAAAGTGTCATCCATGAAGCCCTGCAACTGTATCACCACTGCCCTCTCAGTTATTTTGCCCAAATAGGGCAAACTGGAAACCGGCCGATATGGGTGATAATAATAATCGCTGTGTGATCATGTCCAGTCAAGGATTTTACTGAGTGTAGCAGGTAGCTTGAACTGCTGTGTGGCCAGCAGAAATTCAATCTGTGAAGCTCTTTGGAACATTCTTTGCATGTGAGGCACAGGAGCCTAACCAAGAAAACAAAACTGGTTGCAGCTCAGCTCAAATCATAAATGGTTATTCATCACAAAAACTTGTAATGTCGCAAGTCAGCAGCAGCCAAATAATTAACCTTGCATGTTTTCAAAGGAACACTTATGCACTCCGGGGCTGCAAATGTACTAGCAGCGTGTGCTCCACGCCCACTGAATGACAAGTGTCCTTTCCAGCTCTCCGTATAGTAAGTGGAAACGGGAAAGGGCCCACGTTGCAGTAAATTTGCCCTGTGTTGAAAACAAAAAGTGACTGAATGCAGTTGTGTTTGCAGCTGTGTTGAACTGTGGACTCTAATCGGGGAGAACCGGGTTTGATTCCCCCACTCCTCCACTTGCACCTGCTGGATGACCTTGGGCAAGCCGTAGTTCTGATCAGAGCTGTTCTTGAAAAAGAGCAGTTTCTGTCAAGAGCTCTCTCAGCCCCACCTACCTCACAGGAAATGCTCCCTCTAAGCTGTGGAGTCCTGTGAGCAAAAATTCTACTTTGTGAGCTGTTGGCATTAAAGTTGTGAGCGAACAGTTTGGCTGCTGCATAAATTAGTTTGCTCTGGAGACGTCCTTCCTGAGCTAAGACAAAAATGTGTGAGCCGGAGGCTAAAAAACTGTGAGCTAGCTCACACTCACTTAGCTTAGAGGGAACACTGCTCACAGGGTGTCTGTTGTGGGGAGGGGAAGGGAAAGGAGTTTGTAAGCCACTCTGAGACTCCGAGTGAAGGGCGGGGTACAAATCTAATCTCTTATCTTCTTCTTCTTCTAAAAGAGTTCTAAACATGCACTAAGCAGATTTTTATATGGAGACTCTCTGTCTGCCAGTGTCTGAGCACCCAGGAAAAGTGGGCGGATGTGAACAAGATGCAATTTGACAGTGGTAAGTGCCGAGTTCTACATCTGGGTAACAACAATTAGAGGCAGGCATACTGAATGGGGGGCACACTTCTGGCCTGGGTAGCTGTGCGTGTGAACAAGATCTTGGGGTACAGGTGGACTGCAAGCCAAATATGAGCACTCAGTGTGATGCAGTGGCAAAAAAGGCTAATGCGGTCTTGGGAGGGGTACCAACAGAGGCATCACATCCAGATCGCAAGATGTCCTAGTCCTGCTGTACACGGCATTGGTCAGGCCGCACCTGGAGTCTT
>NW_015173420.1:0-620 GCF_001447785.1 Gekko japonicus | reverse complement strand
GAGTCCCTATCTATACCTTGTGGCTAATAGCCACTGAGGGACCTCTGCTCCATATGCTTATCTAATTCCCTTTGGAAGCCGTCCATGCTTGTAGCTGCCACCACTTCCTGTGGCAGTGAATTCCATGTGTTAATCACTCTTTGGGTGAAGAAGTACTTCCTTTTTGGGTGAAGAAGTCTTGTGTGCATTTCTGGAGGCCTCACTTCAAAAAGGGTGCTGGCAGAACGGAGCAGGTGCAGACGAGAGCGATGAAGATGATCAGGGGCCTGGAGACCAAGCCCTGTGAGGAAAGGCTGAGGGACTTTGGGGATGTTGAGTCTGGAGAAGAGGAAGTGGAAGGGAACAGGATAGTCTCCTTAAGTATCTGAAAGGCTGTCACTTGGAGGAGGGCAGGGAACTGTTCCTGTTGGCAAGCAGAGGGTAGAACTTGCAATAATGGGTTTAAATTATGGGGGGGAAGATACCAGCTGGATATTAGGATTTTTTTCCCCACAGTAAGAGTAGCGCAGCAGTGGAATTGGCTGACTCAGGAGGTGGTGAGCTTCCCCACCACCACTGGCAGTCTTCAAGCAGCGGCTGGACAAACACACATGTCAGGGATGCTCCAGGCCAGGGGTGTC
>NW_015173419.1:5466-6108 GCF_001447785.1 Gekko japonicus | reverse complement strand
CTTGATGGCACTTTCCACCACCACAAAAATAATAATTATTATTATTTATTAATAAAGACATGATAATTCTTGAGATATTTCTTTAAAGGGCAGAGACTTTGCTTAATCCTATTAAGCAGAGGAGAATTTCAGCACATGGAACAGCAAACAAGAGGGTGAGCGCAAGAGGACATGAAATAAGTAGTTGAAAGAGTTAACCAAAGCCCAACTTGATACAACAAGGACAATCATGTGAATTGGTGTAAAGGGGTGGTAGTGGGTCATCACAGGGGCACCCCTCTTTTCGCATGACCTATTAGTTTGTTCAGAGGACTTACCATATGCATTTGCCACATCAGAAATAAGAACATAAGAGAAGCCAATGTTGGATCAGGCCAATGGCCCATCTAGTCCAACACTCTGTCACACAGTGGCCAAAAATACTAGGTGCCATCAGGAGGTCCAGCAGTGGATCCAGGACACTAGGAGCCCTCACATTATTGGCCCCCCGCAAGCACCAAGAATACAGAGCATCACTTGCCCCGGAGTCCCTATCTATACCTTGTGGCTAATAGCCACTGATGGACCTCTGCTCCATATGCTTCTCTAATTCCCTCTTGAAGCTGTCCATGCTTATAGCTGCCACCACCTTCTGTCACAGTG
>NW_015173419.1:3004-3382 GCF_001447785.1 Gekko japonicus | reverse complement strand
TTCTTGAAAAAGAGCCGTTTCTGTCAGAGCTCTTTCAGCCCCACCGACCTCACCGGGTGTCTGTTGTGGGGAGGGGAAGGGAAAGGAGTTTGTAAGCCACTCTGAGTGAAGGGCGGGGTATAAATCCAATCTCCTTCACCTCCTCTTCTTCTTCTTAAACAGTGACATCAAACAGATACCATGACACACATTAAGATTTCCTATACTGAGTCAGAACACTGGTCCATCAAGATCAGTATTCCTTACTCTGACTGGCAACAACACTCCAGGGAACTCAGGGAGAGCTTTTTCACATCACCTCCTACCTGAACCTTTTAACTGGAGATGCCTGGGATTGAACATGGGACCTTATGGATGCACAGCCAATGCTACACCCCT
>NW_015173419.1:0-784 GCF_001447785.1 Gekko japonicus | reverse complement strand
TGGGCAAGCTATAGTTCTGACAAGAGCTGTCCTTGAAAGAGCTCTCTCAGCCCCACCTACCTCACAGGGTGTCTGTTGTGGAGAGGGGAAGGGAAAGGAGTTTGTAAGCCACTCTGAGTGAAGGGCGGGGTATAAATCCAATCTCCTTCACCTCCTCTTCTTCTTCTTAAACAGTGACATCAAACAGATACCATGACACACATTAAGATTTCCTATACTGAGTCAGAACACTGGTCCATCAAGATCAGTATTCCTTACTCTGACTGGCAACAACACTCCAGGGAACTCAGGGAGAGCTTTTTCACATCACCTCCTACCTGAACCTTTTAACTGGAGATGCCTGGGATTGAACATGGGACCTTATGGATGCAAAGCCAATGCTCCACCCCTGTAGCATGATTCCTCCCTAACTATGCTTCGCTGCTAAGGTTTGCACACACCAATCCCCTAGAGCATATCAGGATTAAATCACAGTGTGGAATCCCGATTTGCAGAGAAGAGCAGCAATCAGTTTAAAATTGGACATAGTGTCAAATAACCGTCTGCGGCCAGAGAAGTGTTGTCATGTTTTAAGACAGGAAGGAAAAGGGAGGGAGCACGTGAGCTGAACAATATTCCCCGACTTCTATATACAGCAGCTAACCATGGTTTGGTATGAGAAAGTCCAGCTCCATGCAGTCTGCAGATAGTTGTACCCATATCACTGCCACTGGATTGAACATCTATTCTCTCCATACAGAGAAAGTATTGAACTTTTGATCATTACAAACCAGCACTATTAGTC
>NW_015173418.1:5523-6800 GCF_001447785.1 Gekko japonicus | reverse complement strand
CACAGGGATGGGTCTCACTCCTCTCATACGCAGAACTTCTGTTTCTCTCACAGAAATCAGAACTTAACTGATCTTCATCAACTGTCATATCTAACTGACCCTCTTGATAGACATTCAAATCCTCCCCACAGCATCCATTCCAAAACCCCTCCCCCTCTCTGTCACTTGCCTGATTCCAGCACTCTAGATTATCATCATAGCCATGCAAACCAAACTTTTAAAGCCACACACACACAGTTAAACATGAAATCATTACATATAGCGTTTGCAATTAAACACTATTTGTTTTTAATTAATTCTGAACAGCCATAACTTCCTTGTTCTATTGCTGTCTTTTTCTTAAAGCCTATAGGCTTTAAGACCTAGATGGGAGGGTTGGGCAGAGGCAGTCTGGGTGCAAAGAGCAGGTCACCTTCCTTTGATCCTGCATTCCTAAAATCTTGTCTAGATGTACTTGAATATGTCTGGATATGGGCATGGCTGGTGTGCTCCCTTTGGAACTTACACAGAATCCTAGTTTTCCCCACTTACAAAAGGAGCTCGTAGAGCAGGGGGAAGTTCAGAAAAGCCCAGGAAAAAGACCCAAATGCTGGAGCTCCTTCCCGCCAACAGAAGGCTAAAAGGTTTAGGGCCTTTCAGTGGAGAAGAAAGAGGAGTAAAGATCTGTGGGAAGGAGGCATGCCAAGTGCCCGGTTTGGGTGGGCAGTTTCCCAGGGATCTACTGTGAATCCCCCAACTGGGGAAATAGACACAAGACCCAAATGGATCTGAGCCCCAGAGCCGCCGCTTCTCCTTGTTTCGAGAAGAAGCCGCTGCTGCAAGGAGCAGGGTATTAGGTCCTTCCGGAATCATTCACTCCGGGCTGTGTAGAATGCCGATGGGCTGGCCTGAGGTAGAAACCCTTCAGCTCTGCGAAGCACAGATGGGCTGGCCCTGACAGTGGCCTGCCAGCCCCCTCCCCCCCCGATCTCCCTGGAGGGAGCCTCAAAAGCACCCTCCAGAAAGATGCCCCGTTGCCTTCAGACATAATCCGAATGACTGAGAGAAAGAAAAACCAACGCAGAGAAGTCCGTTCCCCCGAATCCCTTGCTCAGAAGCCCTGTTAGTCAGGACTGGCTCATTTCATGGCCTCTCTTTTCATTTCAGGCTCAGCCAGCTGAAGAGCCCCTGCCAACAACATCGGCAGCCACCAACGGTCCCAGCCCTGGAGACTCCTCAACAGCCCCCGAGGCTGCCAGCCGAGCAGGTTTTCGAACACCTTCCTTCCTGTTCGTGCT
>NW_015173418.1:0-3238 GCF_001447785.1 Gekko japonicus | reverse complement strand
AACACCTTCCTGCTCGTGCTGGCGAGCTGCAACATCCTGGCTGGGGAGGCACTGCCGGAGGCCTCTCGCAGCTGTGATAGACCAGCCCCGAAAGGCCATCAGGGGGCTGAGGGGCTGGGTGGCCAAAAGAAGGGGCACAATCCACCCACAGCCGCAATAAGGCCCTTAACACCTTCCTGCTCGTGCTGGCGAGCTGCAACATCCTGGTTGGGGAGGCACTGCCGGAGGCCTCTCGCAGCTGTGATAGACCAGCCCCGAAAGGCCATCAGGGGGCTGAGGGGCTGGGTGGCCAAAAGAAGGGGCACAATCCACCCACAGCCGCAATAAGGCCCTGCGGCTGACTCCCTCTGCCTGTGCCCCTGCCCCTGGCCGATCGCTTCCTCTCCTGCGTTGGCGAAAGAGACCCCTGCCGCTCCCATCCTCCCACCCTCAATCTTTGCAGCCACCTCAACCCACCCAACTCTGGCAGAAGACATCCGTGCTAGCCAGGCTCAGGACCCCTGGGCTCAAGAACACCTCCAGGAACTGCAAGAAGGGCTGGTAGGGGAGCTCACGACTCATGACGACGGCCTCCTGCTGCACCGGGAACATCATGTCATTCCATGTAGCAGCTTGACTACAGTCTGAGAGACTTCCCAGTTATACCTGCAGAACATCTTTCACCTCCACGGTGTACCGGACTATTTGGTCTCCTGACATTTCTGGCATGCCTCGCACACCTTACTTGAAACTCGTATCCACCGATCATCAGCCCATCAGCTGGAATCAGCTGGCCAGACTGAGCGAACCAATGCCACCTTAGGACAATACGTTCATTGTTGTGTGAGCCATTAACGGTCATTAGCAGAATTCACATACAACCATGTGGTACACACCTCCACCCATCAGACCACTTTATGGCCAACTATGGCTACCCTCCTCGGTTCCTGCCTTAGAGCATCTTTCACCTCCACGGTGTACTGGACTATTTGGTCTCCTGACAGGGAAGTGCAATTGACATCTCATTTCTGGCATGCCTTGTACACCTTGCTTGGAACTCATATCCACCTGTCATCAGCCCATCAGCTGGAATCAGATGGCCAGACCGAGCAAACCGATGCCGCCTTAGAACAATACCTTCGTTGTTATGTGGACCATTAGCTGCCATTAGCAGAGTTCACTTCCAACAATGCTGTACACACCTCCACCCATCAGACCCCTTCATGGCCAACTATGGCTACCATCCTTGGTTCCTGCCTCGGGTGCTGCCGGCATTCATGGTCCCTGCCGCCCACAACCTGGCAGAAGAAACCCTTGGATTCACTAGACAGGCAAATTGGTTTCCCCTTGGATTCTGCAGGTCCTTGCCCTGAAGGTGAAAGTTCAGATAAGCATGACTTTGTTTAGATGGACCTTCCCTGAATGACATTAAGAGCAGGACGGACTCCATCCGAAGTCCCGCTCTGAACTATACACATCATTCTTTCAGGGAAGGGCCTGAAAGCTCAGCAGCAGAACAGGTCCTTCACCTGAACCTAGTTGCATGTCAAAGTACAAGTTGTGAACTCTCCAGTGATCCAAGAATCCTCATAGAAGAACCAGGGAAAACTCTCCACCTGAGACGTTGGAGAGCCCCGTGACAGACACTGGGATGGATCCCACCAAGCAGATTTTTAACCACAGGCCAGAATCAGAAGGTAGAAGCTCTAACCTTGGAGAGTAGTGGTGGATCTGTCTTGAATTGCAGTAGGGTCCAATCAGGGGGCAGTAAAGTTGGTTGTGCGTTGCTGTTCATCATACTGATTCTAAAAGAGCAGAATGCAAGATGTGGCTGGAAAAAACAGGAATCTGCAATGTTTTGACACAGTACAATCAGATGAATCTTCTAACTATCCTCAGTTTTGAATCTGGCAGCGATTCGATCAATGGACATTTCTACTGGAAGAATTCAGGGCCATAGCCAGGCAACCCTTTCTCATCTGCAAAACAATGCCTGGAGGTCAGAGTTCAAAGCGCATAACAGTATCACAAAGCTCAGTGGTTCAGCTATCACCTCTGTCGCACATGTGTCTATCAACTCGGAAAATGTGGGACACTCCTTAATCCACAGTGGCTCTTTTTAACTCGAAGACCTCCCCCTGGGATCTGCTCATCAAGCCAAGCTTGACATTATAGTTCTTTCTTGCTGAAGTCCTATGTCTCTTAGGTAGGAAAAGAAAGATTTAAATATGGAGATGAATCCAAACTGCTTACTACGCTACTGAAATTCTCCACCCGTGACCTCACTGCCTTGTTCACCCCTGTACTGCCCTGCAACGGCTTCCTTCAAACCGTTGCTACTGCGGAACGCAAACTGGGCATCACTCAGGCCCCAGAGAGGAGGAAGGAGTAGAGGACAACACCAAACAGAGGCTTTGCTTGCCCTTTCAAACCGGGGTTCCCGAAATGCCACCCACACCTTTCCCAGTGCCCACCGAGTTTTTTTAAGCAAGTGGGTGAGGCCAGGCTTCTGATTGGCCACTGGAGATCTGACTGGCTATGCAGATGAAAAGGGCATGTGCCTGAAAAGTTGAAGCGTCACTACGAGAACTGTGCATAGCCTCCCTCCCCGACATTTTGTGATTGGTTCTGCCACCTACGGAAGCCATTTTGTGGTTGCTCCCCCCACCCTATCTCAGAATTCCTCACACATCTGCAGGCTCAGACAGAATGGGGAACCCTGAATTAATTTGTAGTCTCAGAATATCATGACCTTTAGTGCCAAATTCCCCCAAATTACAGAGATTTGACTGGAATCCTTCCATGTTCTTGGCCCATCGCATCGAAAGGATGAAGGAGACTAGGAGAACAGCCAGTCAAGTCCCCCCGTGGGGCTTTACCGAGTGCTGTATTTGTTGTAGTGGCTGTTCATCTGGTTGTGAGAGCAAAAGGACACACAATGCTCCAGATGATGCTTGATCTCTTCAGTACTGCAGGACACAATAGGGTGGATCCAACCCACTTTTCTGTGCTAAAAAGGGAGGAAAGGATCCCTCCACATGGCTATGCAAGGAATTGTGGGATTTGCATGGGCAAAGTTGTATAGCGGAGAAGGAGTAGTAAGGAAGAAAATGCTGGCTGGATCCCACCCTGATAGTGCCATCCTTACACATTTTGAGGTCCTTTGAAGCCAGTGCACCTCAAAGGACCGAACTCTGCTTCAGAGGATTGCACTGTCCTGGTTTGTCCGTAGAGTTAAGCACCTCTCCTGCCCTGGCAG
>NW_015173417.1:5218-6849 GCF_001447785.1 Gekko japonicus | reverse complement strand
GAATCACGGTAAGTACTTGGTAACCCTAGGGAGGCCTGGAGACCAGTGTTCCCTCTAAGCCGAGTAAGTGTGAGCTAGCTCACCGTTTTTTAGCCTCCAGCTCACAGATTTTTGTCTCAGCTCAGGAAGGAGGGCTCCAGAGCAAACTAATTTATGCAGCAGCCAAAGCGTTCACTCACACCTTTAATGCCAGTAGCTCACAAAGTAGAATTTTTGCTCACAAGACTCCACAGCTTAGGGGGAACATTGCTGGAGACCACGCCCTATGAGGAAAGTCTGAGAGTCTTGGGACTGCTCAGTCTGGAGAACAGGAGGCTGATGGGGCACAGGATTTCTCTCTCTGAAGTCTTTGAAGGGCTGTCACTCAGAGGAGGGCAGGGAGCTGTTCCTGTGGGCAGCACTCGCAATCATGGGTTTAGATTAAGGGCAGGGAGGTACTGGCCGGATCTTAGGAGAAACTTTTTTACAAAATTGTACAGGAGTGGAATCAGCTGCTTAGGGAGGTCTTGAGCTCCCCACCATGGGCAGTCTCGAAGCAGCAGCTGGACAAACACTTGTCAGGGATGCTGTAGGCTGATCCTGCACTGAGCAGGGGGTTGGACTAGATAACGGATTTTGAGATAACAGAACCAGAGCCCTCCCCTAAATCCGGATCTCAGATCGATACACTCTTTTCCCTGAAACGGACACTCCTCGCTCACGGATCTATTTCCCTTCCAGAAATAAGCGACGGGAAACCACTGCTTGCACATTTTCTGTGTGTGGCAGTCATTGCAACGTTGGTTCTGAATAACGCTTGTCAGTCGAGGAGGACGGAAATGGCCAAAGACATCTGAGTGCTGACCGGCGGCAGGTGTTGGCGGCTGTCCCTGAAGTGCCAGTTCCTTTGGGCCAAATCAGACAGGATACCTTTTCCCAAGTCATGTCGATGTTGCACCAATACGACTCTGATTCACGTCAGTCAGAGCGCAGCTGCTGCACACTAATTCCCCAAGTACCATGGGGGCCCAGTTCGGATGCGAACTGCGGTGTGGGGAGGGAAGGCGCTTCAGAGTCCCCCTCTGCCCCATTTCCCCGACCCTCAATGGCCCTGGGGGCACCATCTGCCCCACTGGGAGCTGCACAAGCACTGAAACGCTGCAGGTACAGCCCCCCAAAGGAGTAAATAATGTCCCTGTAGCTATTTGAGTCAGGAAAATGACATGGAGGAATGTTGATGCCTAGGCCCATAGCTAGGATTTTTTAAAGTCAGGGGGCATTTAAATTTCTTAGGTGGCACTGGCGAATTGATACCCGGCTCCTTCCCTGTGCCTGCTGCCACTCGGGGGCCCTGGGCTGGATGAGAAGTCAGGGGGCCTTGCCAGTAAGTCAGGGGGCCTAGCCGAAGCGGACTCACTCCCGCAATGTTCCCGGTTCTCTCCCGTGTTTTCCTGCACCAGGAAAATTAAGTACTTTCCGGGTATTTGCATTTTGAATCCACAATTTTGCCCATCTGGGCAGCCATCTCTCGCAATGATTATGATTAGGGCCGTCTGACTGTTCTTTGTGCGAAGAGTTCCCCCCCCCCCAACTTCCACCTTTTAGCGCATGAGCAATCCTGCGCTGAACGAAACCATTATTTAAACGTTCAA
>NW_015173417.1:0-4510 GCF_001447785.1 Gekko japonicus | reverse complement strand
ATATATATATGGTATCAGATTGAGCTAATTTCTGTGCACTGAGGACAAGCAAGTCCTATGTTACAAACTGAACTCTCCAATGCAAGAACAAGATGCATTTCTTTCTTTAGGAGGTGCTATTGTCAGAAGAAAATAAAAAGGTTTCAGTTTTGTTTTTGCATGTGGGTGGATATTCTGTTCGTAATAATTGTTGGGATACAGGTATTCTGTTTGTAATAATTGTTTGGATACACTATATTTTTAATATGCTAGTTGTGATAATTTCATGCCAAGTAAAAATGTCCATAGTCATATTTTATGTTCCTAAAGTAACAGAATGACTTTCAATCTAGAAAAGACAAAAGAAATGCTAATGTAGCATTTTTTCAATTTTCCCGAAAATTTCTGTTTTCCCGAAAAAAACCAGAAAAAAAACGGGGTTTTCCCGAGCTTCAAAATTTCTGGAAATTTTACATCTCTAGGCAATACTGACCTTGATGGACCAAGGATCTGATCGAGTGTAAGGCAGATTCATATGAATTCATATGCTACTATATCTCTCCTTTTCACCCAAGGCCTCCAGCTCACACATTTTTGTCTTAGCTCAGGAAGGATGGCTCCAGAGCAAATGAATCCCTGCAATAGCCAAATGGCTCGCTCACAACTTTAATGCCAGTAGCTCACAAAGAAGATATTTTTTTTGCTCACTAGACTCCACAGCTTAGAGGGAGCCTTGAAAGGGACTAGTTAAGGATGCTTCCCTGGCATCAGAGAAGGATGGGCTGAGAGTTTGGTACTTACAGGTGGTCCGACGAGTCCAATTCCTGGAGCGCCTCTGTCTCCTGGCTGGCCGGGAACACCGGGGGCACCTCGGTCTCCCTAAGAAAGAGAAAGAAAAAGAGGTTAGCAAAAATTATTGGCTCCAAAGTGCGTTCATTAAGGCTAAGTAGGATTGCAATGCCCAGTCAAAGTCCAGTCTGGGGAATCTTAGAAGTTGAACTCCCCTCGATGTACCCCCCCTTTTTGCTGTCATGTCACAGCAATATTATGGTGACCACATAGACAAGAGACATTCAGAGGTGGTTTGCCGCTGTCTGCCTCTGGTTGCGGTCACATGCGCCGGTTGCGCGATCACACAGTCCTTGGACGCTGGAGGCACAGCCCGCCACTGTATGATCATACGCAACCGTGGGTGAGTTTTGTTTTTGTTTTTTGGCATTTGTTTCTGATGCGTTTAAACAAGGAATTGAAGAATCGCACCTCCGCACTTGTCAGACCCCACAGCCGGCAATCAAGTACACACTTGTAGAAAGGTTTTACTTAATGAAGCCATGATGTACTGGAACATAGTCACTGTTCAGATACAGAAAGGGGCTGCGGGCACAGCCCACCACTGTATGATCATATGCAACCATGGGTGAGTCTTTTTTGGGGGGGCGTTTGTTTCCGATGCGTTTAAATGAGGAATTGATGGATCGCACCTCCGCACTGAGGGCTCCCTATGGAGTTTGCGATGATGTGCATACTGAGAAGGTGGGGGAACAACAGCATGGAGTCGGGATGGCCCAATCAGACGGCTTCAAAAGGGAATTAGATAGGCATATGGAGCAGAGGTCCATCAGTGGCTATTAGCCAGAAGGTATAGATAGGGACTCTGGGGCAGGTGATGCTCAGTCCTCTTGGTGCTTGGGGGGGGCCAACAGTGGGAGGGCTTCTAATGTCCTGGCCCCACTGGTTGACCTCCTGATGGCACCTGGTATTTTTGGCCACTGTGTGACAGAGTGTTGGACTAGATGGACCTTTGGCCTGATCCAACAATGGTGTCTCTTATGTTCTTATGACCATCCCGATGCCATGAGAGAGCGCTGGAGCGATCAGACATGGGAAAGTCTGTCCGTGGCCCGTCGCAACCCGTTAATGACCGGATTTCCCCCGGTGTCTTTTGACTCCACTTCTGCGGCGGAGCAGAACAGGTTGCCGACGGCTGCAGGGCGCTTCCCCGATGCTCTTTAAATCCACCCGGGATTCATGCCTATGGCGGGTCTAATTGTGCGTATGATTGCAGCCTCTGCGTAGCAACCCTGGACTTCGCTGGTGGTCTCCTGTACAAGCACTAAGCAGGGCCAACCCTGCTTAGCTTCTGAGATCTGATGAGATCGGCTCGCCTGGGTCAGGGCTTTAGAATATATTTGCATCTTTGGCTTGCCAAAAAAAAAATGTTAAACATTCTCAGTTATGGATACTATTCAATTTAGATTAGGGTTACCGTATTTTGAAAAGCAGTAAAGAGGACCTACCCTGTTTCCCTGAAAATAAGACCTACCCCAAAAATAAGCCCTAGCAGGATTTCTATGTATTTGTGGTCTAAGCCCTAGTGTGTCTTCTTGAAAAAAAATAAATATAAAACAGTGTCTTATTTTCGGGGAAACACAGTATTTCCCAACTGCCTACTTCAAACAAGTGATCACTATGACAAATCTTATTTTTTAAATACCCCTACTATTAAAGCTCTCATAATTGCTACTAACTAGGAATAATTGCTACTAACTAGAGGGGCTGTGGCTCAGTGGTAGAGCCTCTGCTCAGCATCCAAAAGGTCCCAGGTTCAACCCCCAGCATCTCCAGTTCAAAGGACTAGGGAGTAGGTGATGTGAAAGTCCTCCGCCTGAGACCCTAGAGCAGGGGTGTCAAACATGCGGCCCAGGGGCCAGAACAAGCCCCCGGAGGGCTCCCATCAGGCCCACAGTGGAGCTGGCTGTCTTCTGCTTCTTCTTCCAGTTCTGCTGCTGCTGCATCATCACCTGAACAGCATACTCAAGATTGCAACAGCACAGACATTGGATTGGAATTCTGCCCATCTTCAAGCATGTGGGAACATTGGCTTCACATCTACGCAAAAGCCACTCACTTTGGAGGATATTATTTCTGCAATAACAAGTTCGGGCCCCTCATGGGGCTCGGCAGTGGAGCTGCAAGGCCGGCACCGGCAGCCGGGACCATTGGGGGCGGGGTGTGTGGCCTTATGACACATTTCCGGTGATGTCAGGGGGTGTGGCATATGCTAATGAGTTATGCTAATGAGATCCCCTAGCTCTTTTTCTACGAAATGACCCCTGGCAGTTTCTAACCACACCAAACCAGGGATCACTCTTCAGAGCTATCACTCTGTTTAGTCTGGGTAGAGAAATTCTTTCTCTCTCTAGAAGATCTATCCCCTTTTCTTGGCCCAAATGGGAGTCTCTGTCTAACTACCAACTGGTCCTTGCCAACTTTCCCCAGTTCTCCTGTCTGTGTTAAACTGCTCTCAGTCAGGGATGGATTCCAAAACTGTCAGGACTCACGTCTTCTCAGCTAGGGATGAAATCAGATTTAATCCTTCTCAGCATCCAGTTCAGAAGTCTTTCTCTGCTCAGCTGATACTAACCAATCAGATTGCTTGGAGCAGCCTGTCATTCAAGGCTCTCTGATTCTGTGAAGAATTAACCATTCACAGTCCTGTAGCTGTTTGTACAGCACTTCTAAGCTTTTAAAAGTGCAGTCCATCACAGCTTACATAATAATTTGCAAGAAGTTTTAAAACATAGCAAAGAGATGGATGGATAGATGGATGGATGGATGGATGGATGGATGGATGGATGGATGGATGGATAAGTGATGGATAAGATAGATGGATAGACAGATGGATAAGATAGATAAGATAGATGGATAAGATGGATAAGATGGATAGATAGATAGATAGATAGATAGATAGATAGATAGATAGATAGATAGATAGATAGATAAAAGGTTCCTGATCCCAACTGGAAAAAATCAACTTCCATGAACAGACTATGTTGAGATAATTCAGGAGAGAAGGGTGAAGTTGCCCTTGTTTTGAAAGGTGGCTCTTCATAAACATGAGAAAGGAAGTACTCACTTTGTGTCCGGGGGGTCCAGGTAAACCAGGCGATCCTCTTTCACCCTAGAAACAGAGACTGTCGTAAGAAGAAGCATCGGCCTCATCTTCCCGATTGGAAAACCTGATGCGGCTCATTCAAGCAATTTCGAAAAGCTGACATCACTTCTCTGTCGTCTGCTAACCCCTTTGGCCCAAATAGGGGGAGCAAAAACCTGTCTGTGTTCCCCGATGAGCTATGCTGACCCTCTGCCACCCCAACTCCATGACCCTCTGTCTGTTATCCGTCACATTTTTATTTCACCTTTCCTCCAAGGTGATCATGATGGAGTCTCCGTTTTATCCTCTTGACAGCCCAGGTTAGGCTGACCCCGGGGTAGGGTTGCCAGGTCCCCCTTGGCCACTGGTGGGAGATGGGCTTGCCAGATCCAGGTTGGGAAACTCCTGGAGATTTGGGGGTGGAGCCTGGGGAGAGTCCATCCTCCAGTATCCGTTTTCTCTGGGGGAACTGTAGTCTGTAGTTTGGAGATGAAGTGTAATTCTGCAGGTTCCCCAGGTCCCCCCTGGAAGGTAGCATCCATACATGAGGTCACCACAACTTCATGGTTGGGTGGGGGAGTGTACTGTGACAGACAG
>NW_015173416.1:0-6086 GCF_001447785.1 Gekko japonicus | reverse complement strand
AGCTTATGTAAGAAAATAGAGACTGTGTCGACTAGACACCAGAATAGGGACACAAAAACCGACACAAATTAGTAGGTTGTGTGATAAATATTACCATTTCTAATCTCTGTTTTGGATAGCACATGAAAACAGGCTGCGTGGCACAAGGCCAATGTGATGCATAAGACACTGAGGCTGAGGAACACTTTCTAAAATATGTTACTTCAATAACATTTTTTAAAAGCCAGGACTACTGAAAGTTTGGTTATTTGGCCATGACCAACGAAACATTACATTTTAGAACACACCTGTAGTGGGAATGCAACTGTAGCACTTGTCAGTATAAACTAACCCCTTACAAAGTGTTACCTGCACCTGTTCCCACCCCCCTTTAGGTTCATAATGGTTTGGTGAGTGCCCCTTACCAAGGCGGGGGTAGAATGTTAAAAGTTAGCTGGAATGCAACACAAGGTTATTTAAACAATAACACAATAAAATTGTTTATTAGACTTATCAAGGCTAAAAGACAAACAAGGAATACAAAACAGAGTACTTACTTCCTTAAAAAAAGATAGTCAGTGGTTAAATATACAGAACAAAGATTTCCCCGTGCACAGAAGCTTCTGGACTGGCCCAGAAAGATTATGAAAGATAGAGCCTTTCCTGGATCTCTGAGAGTCAGTGGTGAAATGGAGCTTCGTACCTTCTTTTATAGCATATTGGTCACATACATTTCGATACAGCTATAGAAATTATAAACTGCATCAGTTAATCTAACTGCTTTGGTAATGTGGGCCATTATGGCATAGGCAATGTTCCCACATTCCAGAGGCAATAGGGTTACTCTGATGCTTTAGCAAAACAATGCAAGATAGCACCTAAATTTCTAAAGGACAAACACAAGAATGTTACAGTTTCAGGATGTTCTTTGTTTTCTTGAAGCAAGGTAACCAGCCAGGCACTGTTTCCTGGCTGGAGGTGTGATGTGAGTTTCGGCATGTAGGCCAACCTTTAGTATTGTATAGCAAATATTCTGACTTCCTTGACTTAATGGCAGGTGCATACCAGTCCTTTATTTCTAAATGTTTCCAAATTGTTTAGATTCATGAACAATGTAGGTGAATGCAAATGTTGGTTTCTGTGTATGTGATGGAGGAAATGTATCTCTTGAGACAAAGGACTAGCAAATCATGTTGGGAGTCATGTTCACTGTGCTGCTTGATGCTTGGAAAGTTACAGAAATAGAGAAGAGAGAAAAACACTATGATTTCTTTATACAATTAACTGTAAAAATGGGTTTAAAATTTTCTGAACCAACAATTTCATTTTTTTCTCACAACAACACCCACCCTAAAACAGATAATTTCCTGATACAATACTTCAAGAGAATGCAAGCTGTAGAGTTTGAAAGCTCCGTAACTATTGGCTGTGAGAATTCTATCATCAAGTGATTGAAATGGGTGTTCAGTTGCCATTGGCTCAGAGGCTGGATTGTTATGATGAACATTCCAATGCCTTAGAAGATTCAACACCAAAAAAATTCAGTCCACAAATAACATATTGGGACAAACAGAGCTATCAGTGGTCAGCTGTCAGAATTAGTGTAAATATATATCTGTTTATGTAAGTGAGACAGAGTGGTACATGAATATGTTAATATATAAATATGTATGTATCTCTTTGTGTGGTCCTTAGATCTTGTAGATCTTGTGAGATCTTTATTTAGCACAAAGATGTCCTTTTGCTGCTGTTGTTGTCCTATTCTCATAACACTATACAAGAGAGGGAGGCAGAATGGGGGACTGGACCCCAGACAACCCACTTCAATTTTTAAAATTCATCTCAGAATTTTCTGTATTTGGATATCCACACAGTGAATATACAGTGAATTTCAAGGGAAATGAAGTTTTCAATCTGTATAGTGAAAATGAATGAACTTTTAAACATTTTAAAAATAATATTCCCTCAGAAAAAAGCCCTGACAAAACCTACACTCTGGACAAGAGTTAGGACAGAATATGGAGGAAAAGAATGGTTTCCAACTGCCAAAGGTGTCAGACAAGGATGTATTTTATCTCCCTGTCTTTTCAATCCTCATGCAGAACATATCATAAGGAAAATAGTATTAGATTTAGATGAAGATGGAGTGAAAATTGGTGGAAGGAACATTAACAGTTTGAGATGTGCTGATGACACCACATTACTGGCAGAAAACAGTGAAGGCTTGCTGAAGGTTGAAGCAGAAAGTGCCAAAGCAAGATTACAGCTGAACATCAACAGGACAAAAGTAATGACTACTGCAGAATTACACAGTGATGAAGAATTTAAAATTGTTCAAGCTTTTCTATTCCTTGCCTCCATCAGTAACCAGAAGGGAGACTGCAACAAAGAAATCGGAAAGGGATTGAGACTGGGAAGGACAACCATGAAGGAGTTAGAAAAGATTCTTAAGTGATGCTGGTGATGAAGATCAAGATATTTCATACCATAGTATTCCCTATTATTATGTCTGGAAAAGGTGACCCAAACTGGGCAAAAGTCCGGTAAATGTTCAGAGAAGGTGCCTTCCCCAAACATTGGTTCGGGGGCTCCAAACTGGGCCAAGTTTGTGCTGAATTTTGGCTCGTGAACTGGTTCATGCCCATCCCTATTCTGTTGTCTAGTTGACACAGTCTCTATTTTCTTACATAAGCTGATACAATTCTCCAGTCTGCTTCTTTTTTTAGTAGCAGCCTTTCATTTTTTACAGGTTAATTTCTGCACAGCCCAAAAAATAAAATCAGAGGGACCATGATTATTTTCAATAAACTGTTTAGCCACTGGGGCACTTGTTCTTTTCAATTCAGTATTACTTTCATGTTCTACTACCCATGTTCTAAGCTTAAGAAATGCGTAGGGAATTTTTGGGGAATTTAAACTGAGTAATAAAATATATTTTTACCTGATTTTGCACCATTGGCCTTGGCCTTATTTTCTACCTTCTCAGTTTTCAAGACCTGAGCAAGGCTGTTAATGATAGGACATTTTGGAGATCATTCAGTCATAGGGTTACCATAAGTTAGAAGTGACTTGACGACACTTCTCTCTCACACACACACACAGGTCTTGCGTCAGCATTCTGCGGAACTGAGTTCTCGTCATTAGTGCCATCCAGCTGATTTCAGAGAATTTGCATAAGGCAGTTGGTGAAAGCAAAGACCAGAAGTCAATGTTTTCTGTGAACTGGAATTGCTAAATCTCTGCCCGTCCTAGATTGCCAACCAACCAGAAAAAACCTCCAGATAAGCTGGCTTTTTCTCCCTTTGGAATCAGCTGTCAGACAAGCAAAGGGCAAGGATACTATTTAACCCTTAGCTATATGTTTGTTTTAAGCTGTTTACTTCAGTAGGATGACTTTAAAAAACAGATGGCTTTAAAAGAGGGTTAGACAGATTCGTGGAGGATAGGTTCATCAATGGCTACTAACCCTGATGGCTAAAAGGAACTTCCATAACCAGAGGCAGTAAATTTCTTGAAACCCAGTGCTAGGAGGCAACATCAGGGAGGACCTTAGCCTCTATGCCCTGTTTGTTGATCCTCAAGGGTCACTGTGTGAAGCAGCATGTAGGACAGACCACTGCCTGGGCTCATTTAGCAGGTCTCCTATATTTTGTACATCTGTTTCAGCTACCAGGATCCACCCAAATCTGCTGAGCTCTGTGCTCTGGCTCTACTATGTGATCCACTTTGAAGTCTATCCCAGATCCCACCTTGATATCAACAGTTTGCAGCCCAGACTACTCCCAAGAACCCACACCAGTGGGGACTGTAGAAACTGGAGGAAAGAAATTCTTGGAGTTCTGCTATCAGACTGAAGCTGGAGATGTAGGCTGTGGTCACACATCAGGGTTAGCATGGTCTGGCCCCACCTCAGATTTCTCTGTTGTTTTTTGTAACAGAGAAATTTGATCAGACATCCCATCCTTAACCCACTTTGCACCACACTCACCCTGTGGAGGACTGATCAGATGGCAGCTGCAAGGTGGGAGCTTTTTTAAGTTGGAGGAGGTTACTGTGATATGTGGTCCAGCATGGAGGAAGTGTTTTTGAAACTATGCATTTGAAAAACTCAACATTTCAAACATTTCAAAGCCAGGGGGAGAGAATAGAGAAGCCTCATCCTGTGTCCTGTGTCTTGATGTTTTTATTTAAAAGCTTGGAGTGAAGCTGGAGTCATGGCATCATTCTCAGACTGCCTCCCTCCCCCCTCCCTCTCAGAAAAAAATGCAACTTTTCAATTAACTCCTTTCCCAACCACGTGTGTCACAAAGCTGTAGGCAGAAAACAGCTGAAACACATAGGCATCTTTCTTTGGAAGGTTTTAATTTTAATTTAATTTTATTCTATTTATACCCCACCCTCCCCACAAGTGGGCTCAGGGCATCTTACAGAATTGGTACCCAGTACCATAAAACCATACAAAGATTAAAAGGTTTTTAAACCCAGTGTGCCTTGGCGTTTAGTCATGCCGGCCACGTGACCATGGAAAAAGTCTTTGGACTTGGAGATGAGCACTGCCCCCTAGAGTTGTATTCGACTAGCTTTCAAGCAAGGGAAACCTTTACCTTTAAAAAAGAAACACATGGGGGTGAAGATCTGCTTAAGCATACACCGCTAAATGAATTTTTAAAATGGCGCCAATCCAAGTGTGCTGTCTAGCTTCCCAAACGGCTTGATTTCACAAGAGACAATTCAGACATCAGGAATTGCATGGTGAGACCAGCCCAATCTGTAAAGGTCTGTTTTTTTCTGGCATCAGGAAAGTCGGCAGTGAGCACAGGCCACCAGTGACTGAAGAACAGGAGACAGATGTCACTGTTTGAATGATCATTTTTAATCTGTAAGGGAGAAGCAATGAAATTGGGTCAAATAGCCCATCTCCTCACATTGGCTATGTTAGAAAGCCCTGGGAAGAAGGGCCCTACAACCAAGGTATTCCTACCTCTTGCCAGCAAGCATAAAAGACCTGATTCAAGTCTCACCCCTAGGAACCCAATTTTTACTTCTCACCCCTTCTCAGTTTGCCTGTTTATTGACCTCATTAAAGTGCTTCTTGCTATTAAGTATGTGTCACTATGGTTGCTGAAACCCTCCAGGTCTGATAATAGAAGGTAACAAAAAGACCTTCACTATTTGCCCCAAAGCTTGCCTGCAGGGACACTGCTAATTTGTATTGATACTACAGATTTAGAGAGATATTCACAGTATCCATGGAAGCAGCGATTGTACTTCTGACAGAATGCCACACCCTCTCCACATGCATTGGGAAGAACAATTACACAGAGATCTATAAGCAGGTATTGCCTGAGAGGTACACTAATAGAGTGGAGCACGTCCATCTAGTCACACAAGCCACTAACATGCCAAGGAGGTCAGATGAATGGAAGAAGTGGGCAGCAGCCTGCAAATACATTCATGCTCTCCCCCTCTGTACACACTGAAGAATTAACTGCTCCAGGGCAGAGCCCCGTAAAAGTTGCTGCGGCAAAACTGACCCATGAAAAAACAACCAAAATTCAATACAGTGAATAAAGTGCAACCACAGCTATCCTGACAAAACCCCAGGGAAGCGTGCCTTGTGAGTGGAGGGAAGCATAAGTCCGCGTGGGCTTTATTTCAGACAGAACTTGACAAGAAATAAATTAAAAGCCAAACTTGTGCCGAGCTTGTCAGAACACCAGCCAAATATGAATAAAACTGTGACAATAATAAGCAGACTGTAAATCACTGTGTGGGCAAAACAAGAAGCAATAATCCATTACAAAGATAGCTGGGCTCTCCACTAGATAGCTTCAGATTGGCTTCTCATCTTTGGGGAAAAGAAAACCTTACAGGCTCACACTACTCCTTCCGGCACACGGGAAACTGCTTCTCCTGAAGCGACAGGGCCAGTTCAAGGTTTGTTGCCCCAGACAAGAGACTCCTGTTGTCTTCTCCTATATCACCACTGCCCAGACCTGAGCCAATAGGGTTGCCAATCTCCAGGTAGTGGCTGGAGATCTCCTGCTATTACAACTGATCTCTGGGTAACAGAGATTAATTCACCTGGAGAAAAATGGCTGCTTTGG
>NW_015173415.1:5730-6860 GCF_001447785.1 Gekko japonicus | reverse complement strand
GCTATCAGAAAGCAGGGGGGTGGAAATGTGTGCTGGGTGCTCCCTTATACCCTATGGCGAGCATTCTATCTGTGGGTATTTGGGGCTTGGGGGGGCTGTTTTGGAGGGTAGAGGCATCAAAATGTCGGCATAGTATCTAGTGCCTATCCTCGTATACTTCCAAGTTTCAAAAAAAAATTGGACCAGGGGGTCTAATTCTATGAACCCCAGAATCCTCTATTATTTCCAAAGGGGGGAAGGCAATTAAAAGGAATGTAGTCACTTCTTGGGAGGAAAGTTTCAAAAAGATTGGACCAGGGGGTCTAATTCTATGAGCCCCAGAATCCTCTATTATTCCCAAAGGAGGGAAGGCAATTAAAAGGAATGTAGTCGCTTTAAATCTGACAGCCAGAACTCTCTTTGCAGTTCACTCATGCTTCCTCACTTCCCTCTCCCGGAGGTTCTTTGAAATTCCCCTGCAGCTTGTCAACCTCACCTGGAAACCCTACTCCGACAACCCAAGGTCAAGCTGTTTGTTGCTTCAGAGACTGAGATAAGAAAAATGGGAGTCTATCACAGGTGCCGGTTAGACCATTCAGCCTAGCAGTTTTTGGAAGTGAATCTGGTTGGATGAGTATGTGAGTCAGTCAGGGTTTTCAGTTACAAGTTGACAGTTGAGGCAGACAAGCAGTTCTGTGTTGAAGCAGTTAGAAGCTGACAGCTGCAATTGTTCAGTAAGATAGAGAAGGAGAGCTGAAAGCTGAGTGTATAGGAAGAAGTAAAGTAAAGTTTAAGTGAAGAAAAGTTAAAGGAAAGTCTGAGTGTCATAACAGACTGGAGTAAAACAGTGAACATATATGGCATTAAGATAAACAAGTGTTACAAAGTTACATGAAAAGATCCCTGTCAGTGAGGGGAAAGATTGAGTGTGATACCAAAGCAATTGTATATCATTTACACATTACTAGTTACATTGTATCACCCTCTTATTTAGTATTTATTCCAATAAATCCTCTTTTATTCAAGTTTATACCAGCTCTGAATGAAATACTTCCCAGGACCACATAGTTCCTCGTAAGCCTTGAACTCGGTCTACCAAACTCGGTCTACCAAACTCGGTCTACCAAGCATAAAGGTTTGGAAATCCTTAA
>NW_015173415.1:0-918 GCF_001447785.1 Gekko japonicus | reverse complement strand
GGGTCCGCTCTGCACCCGGCCTCGCTGCCACCACTTCGGAGCCGGGTGGGGGGGCAGCAAGACCCGGGCAGCTGCAAGCCGCCGGGCCTCGCTTCGGAGGTGGGGGGAAGACCAGCGAGGCCCAGGCGGCTACCGCCGGCCCTCGGTTCCGAGCCACAGGGGGGGGACTGGCGAGGCCCGGCGGCTGCAAGCCACCGAACCTTGCTTCGGAGCGGGGGGAGATCGAGCCGGGGGGTGGAGGAGACGGGGCAACCGGCGGGATGGGGGGAACTTACCTCCTCCTGCTGCTTCCTCCTCTTCCTCATAGGTGTGGAGCTCCCTCCCCCCTCCCACGAGTATCACGGGTCCCCCCCTTGTGTTGTATATTCCTGCAATTCTTTGAATAAATCACTTTAACTATATCTTGTGGCATTCTTGGGTTGTGGGGCTTCAATCTGGATCCCGTAGTTAAGCCCATATTGGGTACCACTACCAGAATACTTGTTTTCTGGAACTCACCTAGTAAGTGTTCTACCTGGGTAAGCTGACTTCTTGATCTTAGACCCAGGAGGGCTAGAGACTTAGTCCTTTAGTCTCTGACTGGCAAGTTAGTTAAGAGGGCTGATGGTAGTGTTTCCCTGGGGTTGTGGATGTGGCGGGAGTATAGGGAAACAGTTGCTGGTCCCATCCAAAAAGATCATGAATGATGTTTCTTCATTTTAGAAACAGAGTTGACTTAGTCTCTCAGATAAACATTCCAAGGAGGGGGTCTAGAGACCCAGAATAAGAAACAAAAGAATAATACTTTAACATGGCCCCATCCCTCTGTTTCTCTCCTGCAGGGCAGCAAAGGTGGCCCCCGGGCTGCACGGCCGCGGGGACCGGCAGCCCAGGAACCGAATTTCAGTGTGTTTGCTTTGCACCATAAAGAAAGGTTGT
>NW_015173414.1:5238-6989 GCF_001447785.1 Gekko japonicus | reverse complement strand
CCCCCCCCCCCATTTTGTAAAAAGCATTTGAGTCCTGCCCGGAGGAATGCTTGGGTGTAGGGGCTCCTTCTGTCTAGTTCTGGAGCAAACGTCCTGTGCAGCTTTGACGTCTGCTAACCACATTCGGAGTGTGACATGGATGGGCCAGATCAAGACGGGTGGCCATGTTAGTCTGTCTGTAGCAGAAGAAGAAGAAGGAGAAGGAGGAGGAGAAGAAGGAGGAGAAGAAGGAGAGGGAGAGATTGGATTGATACCCTACCCTTCACTACACCAGGGAGTCTCAGAGTGGCTTACAATCTCCTTTCCCTTCCCTTCCCCACGACAGACACCCTGCGAGGCAGGCGGGTTTTTGAGGACTGCCCTTGAGAGAACAGCTCTGAGAGAACTTGTGCCTGACTCAAGGTCACACCAACATGTGGAGGAGTGGGGGAATCGAACCCGGTCCTCCCAGATGAGAGCCCGCGCTCCCAGCCACGACACCAACCTGGCTCTCCCCCCCCCAAACCCGCGCTCCTAACCACGACACCAACCTGGCACTCCCCCCCAAACAAAGGAGCAAGAGTCCAGAAGCACCCTAAAGACTAACAGAATTTGTGGCCAGGGAGGAGCTTTTGCTTAGGCACGGCTCCCTTTTACCGATGTCCCAGGCTACCCCGATGTTGTCAGATCTCAGAAGCGAAGCAGGCTCGGTCCTGGTTAGGACTTGGGCAGGAGACCACCGAGGATGCCCAGGGTCGCTACGCAGAGGCAGGCCACGGCAAAACACCTCTGAACGTCTCTTGCCTTGAGAACTCTACAGGGGTCGCCATGATTCCGCTGCGACTTGACAGCCATTCCCGCCACCGACCACGTCCAAAGCATCGGATCAGTGAGATGCTCACTGTTTGGCGCCACACGGCCGCCCGGGAAAGTCACCCACGTTCGACGGGCGCCGCACCAAGCTCTTCAAAAACAAAACAACTATCCCTGCATAAAAAGACCGAGAAATTGATTTCACAGCACCCGCGGCGTACGGAGAAGTTCGATCGCCAATTAAAAGGCCCCCCTCCCCAGTAGAGGGGCGATGAGCAATCTCTGCCGGAGACCTCGGAGAGCTGCCGTCCTTCGAACGGACAGGCAAGATGTTTCAAGACTCCGATTCGGGTATCAGCTTCACGGGATGTCAGCTCGCCTATCAACGGACCGGGGAATTGCTCCGCTCGGCGTAGAGAGATCTCATTCCGCAGGCAAACCCGCTGACGCCTCCCAACCCGTTCTCTCATTTGGTAATACGCGCTACTAATTAGGGCCGGAAAGCATCGATCCGTTTGCTGATGCATTCATTCATCACAGGTTCAAAAAAATCTGGATTTCCAAACCCGGGGGGGCGGGGGGGAGTCCTCTGCGGAAAGAGGTTTGGAACAGGGAGGATTCAAGATATTTCTGCGGTTCCAAGTGAGGGATAGCCATCCAGTTCTGGGCCGAGGTTGCCGCCAGTTGGATTCAAGCTCATGATAGTGCAGGCCAAGAAAGAAAGAAAGAAAGAGAGAGAGAGAGAAAGAGAGAGGGAGAGAGAGAAAGAGGGAGAGAGAGAAAGAGAGAAAGAAAGAGAGAAAGAAAGAGAGAAAGAAAGAAAGAAAGAAAGAAAGAAAGAAAGAAAGAAAGAAAGAAAGAAAGAAAGAAAGAAAGAAAGGTGGAGATTGGATTTATACCCTGCCCTTCACTTGGAGTCTCAGAGCGGCTTGCAAACTCCTTTCCCTTCCCCTCCCCAC
>NW_015173414.1:0-1521 GCF_001447785.1 Gekko japonicus | reverse complement strand
CTGGGGGGGCGGCGGGGGCGGAGGCCGGGGGGTCACTCAGCAGCCATGGCGCAGCGGGGGCGAGGTGTCCAGGAGGGGGCGCTCAAGAGAGGGAACTGCGGTTCATGGCTTGCTCGGGTCTCCGTTGGCAGAGAGCCAGGGAATCCCTCCTTGAGGTGGGTGGAGGCCGGGGGGTCACTCAGCAGCCATGGCGCAGCGGGGGCGAGGTGTCCAGGAGGGGGCGCTCAAGAGAGGGAACTGCGGTTCATGGCTTGCTCGGGTCTCCGTTGGCAGAGAGCCAGGGAATCCCTCCTTGAGGTGGGCGCAAAGATGGAGATGTCCCTCGGTGATGCAGGGAGGGGGCGGTCTGCAAAACACAGACATTTTAATGCAGGGGAGGGGGCGGACCTCCCTGAACGCCCGTGCTCGGCACCGGGAAATCTCCGTGAATCCTGGGGCAGAGGGCAGGTGTCTCTCGCTTCCTGCCCGCCCCGCCCCACAAAAAAACCCCCAACCAGTGTTCCCTCTAAGCTGAGTGAGTGTGAGCTAGCTCACAGCTTTTTAGCCTCCGGCTCACACATTTTTGTCTTAGCTCAGGAAGGAGGGCTCCAGAGCAAACGAATTGATGCAGTAGCCCAGTTGCTGGCTCGCAACTTTAATGCCAGGAGCTCACGAAGTAGAATCTTTGCTCACAAGAATCCACAGATTAGAGGGAGCACTGCCCCCAACTTTGCTTCCTGAAAACCAGCGGGCTAGGAGAGGACCCTCCCCCCCTCCTCCCCGGTTCGCTCTGTTCGGGATGGCATCAGCGTTCCCTATAAGCTGAGTGAGTGTGAGCCAGCTCACAGTGTTTTAGCCTCCGGATCACACATTTTTGTCTTGGCTCAGGAAGGAGGGCTCTAGAGCAAACTCATTTATGCAGTAGCCCAATCGCTCGCTAGCAACTTTAAGGCCAGTAGCTCTCAAAGTTGCATTTTTGCTCACAAGACTCCACAGCTTAGAGGGAGCTTCGGATGGCATTGTCCTACATGCTTGCGGGGCCCCTCCCCAGTTTGGATGATCTGTCAAAAGAAGAGATGTGTGATGCTGGGAAAGACCCCCCCCCCGCTTTTCCCCACCCGTAACAGGCTGGGAGGCGGGAGAAAAAAAGACCAGCCCCCCCCCTGCTCCAAAAGCGCTTCCGAGCGACAAGAGACCCTCCTCTTCGGCAAAGGTCCCTTTGAAACTGACACGGCTCTGGCTCTTGCGAGCCTCTTTTCTTTACAGTTTCGTTTTCGAATTCGGCTCCGGACCCGGAGGGGGTCCCAGTATCCTTGACCGGGGGGGGGAGGGTTGGGGACCACCACCACCCCCGCCAAAAAAATCTGGCACCTTCGGCAAGTCAATCAATCAATCAGTAAGCCTTTGCCCGCCCGAAAAGACTTTTTTTCCCTAACCAGGGAGGAAATTGACTAATTGGACCCTTGTGAAATTGACCAGCCGGGGAAACGCCGCGGGACGATTCTTTTGCTTTTTTTTATTATTTATTTATTTAATTCCACT
>NW_015173413.1:6040-7090 GCF_001447785.1 Gekko japonicus | reverse complement strand
ATGACTCTAGGTCACAACTTTAACCCACAAGAACCCTGAGGAGTAGATCAGGCTGAGAGCAAACAGTTGGCCCACAGTCACCCAGCAAGCTTTATGGCTAAATGAGGCTTTGGACCCACGTCTTCAGTCCAGACCAGATCTATGACCACTATACCATCTGACTCTGAAATCCTTCCAGTTAACCTACTATTAAGCAGACAAGGAAAGCCGCAAAGAGAGGAATTTTGGCACAACAGAGGAATGGAACGGGTGTCATTATGGTGCAGTGGTTAGAGTGTCACACTAGAATCTGGGAAACCCAGGTTCGAACCCTCACCCTGCCATGGAAGCTTAGAACATAAGAAGAGCCCTGGTGGATGAGACTGGTGGTCCATCTAGTCCAGCATCCTGTCTCACACAGGGGCCAACCAGTTCCTCTGGAGGGCCAAGAACAGGGCATAGAGGCCGAGGCCTTCACAAGAACATAAGAAGAGCCCTGCTGGATCAGACCAGTGGTCCATCTAGTCCAGCATCCTCTCTCACAGAGTGGCCAACCAGTTCCGCTGGAGGGCCAACAACAGGGCATAGAGGCCGAGGCCTTCATGAGAACATCAGAAGAGCCCTGCTGGATCAGACCAGTGGTCCATCTAGTCCAGCATCCTCTCTCACAGAGTGGCCAACCAGTTCCGCTGGAGGGCCAACAACAGGGCATAGAGGCCGAGGCCTTCATGAGAACAGCCGAGTCCTTCCCCTGATAAGAACAGAAGAGGAGCCCTGCTGGATCAGATCAGTGGTCCACCTAGTCCAGCATCCTGTCTCCCACAGTGGCCAACCAGTTCCTCTGGAGGGCCAACAACAGGGCATGGAGGCCAAGGCCTTCCCCTGATAAGAACCTAAGAAGAGCCCTGCTGGATCAGACCAGTGGTCCACCTAGTCCAGCATCCTGTCTCCCACAGTGGCCAACCAGTTCCTCTGGAGGGCCAACAACAGGGCATGGAGGCCAAGGCCTTCCCCTGATAAGAACCTAAGAAGAGCCCTGCTGGATCAGTGGTCCACCTAGTCCAGCATCCT
>NW_015173413.1:1902-2048 GCF_001447785.1 Gekko japonicus | reverse complement strand
TAATTGCACGCCTGGCGGAAGAACTCCATTTTACAGGCCCTGCGGAACTGTGAGAGGTTCACAGTGAGAGTGTTCTGTAATTGGGGTGCCACCACACAAAAGCCCTGCCTGGTGTGTCCATCACCTTCACTTGAGATAATGGTGGA
>NW_015173413.1:0-1762 GCF_001447785.1 Gekko japonicus | reverse complement strand
ATAGACCCTGCAAGCGAATCATGGACTAGTGTAAATATTTTAGCACAGGTAATATCTGTATTCTGTAAGTGAACCCAGATCAGAGACTTGTGGCTGTATTTTGAACTAGGTGTGAAGCTTTTGAACTGTCTTCAAAGGCAGCCCCATGAAAAGTGCATCTTATATGTCATTAGAACATGGACTTACAGGTTTCACGCCAATACTGTACAGTGATGCTTTTGAATCATCAAGTTTCCAACATACCATCAATCCCATTCACAGTTAGCTTCAGCACCCAGCATCTCAAGTCATGGGACTATCTCTGTCCGTCTGTCCGTCTGTCCGTCTGTCCGTCTGTCCGTCTGTCCGTCTATCTATCTATCTATCTATCTATCTATCTATCTATCTATCTATCTATCTATCATCTATCTATCTATCATCTATCTATCTATCTATCTATCTATCTATCTATCTATCTATCTATCATCTATCGTGAACCACTAACTTCAATACTCCGATGCACATGCATGAGAAGGACTGTGATCAAATCTCCTTTCTCAAGGAGTGTTGGGTGGCCTGATCCAGTATTGGCTTCTCTTATGTTCTTAATCACAGTGGGCACACCATCCAAATATCTATCGTGAACCACTAACTTCAATACTCCGATGCACATGCATGAGAAGGACTGTGATCAAATCTCCTTTCTCAAGGAGTGTTGGGTGGTCCATTGGCCTGATCCAGCATTGGCTTCTCTTACGTTCTTATGTTCTTAATCACAGTGGGCACACCATCCAAACCTGTTTAAAGGTATAGTGTGCCACAGAGGAGATCTGAGCCTCCAGCTGTAAATGCAAATCTAAGAGCACCCCTGAGCTACAAACCTCTTTGAACTAAAGAGAGCCTGTGAATACCAGTCCTAGAAAGCAACATCAAGGGGGAAGATCTTGGCTTGTATACTCTGTTTGTTGGCCTTCCAGGACAACGTTGACCGCTGCGTGAAGCCCTGGGAGCCTTAAAACACTGGCTCCCAATATTTCTGGTTATGCCCAAATATTTCCAGGATTCTTCAGGGCCCATTTTTCTGGTATCCCAGAAGATCCCAAATACCATCCAGAGACCCAAAGACATCCTGAAGACACTAATAAGGTATTTTTCAGGTATATTTTCAGACCAGATATATCCAAAGGCATGTGGCTAGAAGGAGCCACTCTTTTTGAAGTGGTTGATGGGGCAGAGTGGGAGTGGCAAGGCCCTAGCCTCTGTGAGCCCGCAGCGCCTCCGATTCTATCCCGAACCTGACCAAGATTCAACTTTAAAAGCCAGCCTTATACTTTGGTGCTTCTGACTTACAGATTAGCTTGAGACGCCAGAGGTGTGATTCAGAAGCCTTTGAAATAAAGCCACGAGGGTGCAATCTAAGCCTCCACCTCCTCTGGAACGTACACCTCAGCTTGAAATGTGTCGAATCTGCAAGAGCCGAAATATGCAAGGAAATGTGATAGCTTCTCTTCAAACACGGCTGTCTCATTAATAACACTTCACTGAATAGCATTGCTAATTTATCCTCCTTCTCCACTAATGAGCATATGCCCGACCTACTTTTTTTTTTTGGCTAACTTCTAGCTACTGGAGAGATGTAGGGCAACTTGCATGTCCCATTTGTCTCACTGGAAGGAATGTTATGGTTTTAGGTCAGCGAAAACAGCCATATGGGTCTCCTGTGCATTGTGAAGCTGCCTGCTTCTCACCGGGTCCATCGGTGTATGCCTTTGGTAACAGGAAG
>NW_015173412.1:5803-7049 GCF_001447785.1 Gekko japonicus | reverse complement strand
GGTCCCTTCCAACTCTACGATTCTGTGACTGTCCTTGGCTTCATGATTTTTAAAAACAGAACCTAGCTCAAATGACTGAGAGCTAGCTCACACTGACTCAGCCTAGAGGGAACACTGGTCACTGGGAGTGTGTGGGAAGAAGGTTTGTGAATTTCCTGAATTGTGCAGAGGGCTGGACTAGATGACCCTGGAGGTCCCTTCCAACTCTACGATTCTATGACTCTGTCTTTGGCTTCATGATTTTTAAAAGCAGAACCTAGCTCCCCACAAAGACAGAAAATATACTCAGAGCAGTGTTCCCTCTAAGCTGAGTTAGTGTGAGCTAGCGCACAGTTTTTCAGCCTCCGGCTCACCCATTTTTGTCTTAGTTCAGGAAGGAGGGCTCCAGAGCAAACTAATTTATGCAGCGGCCAAATTTCTGGCTCACAACTTTGATGCCAGTAGCTCACAGAGTAGAATTTTTGCTCACAAGACTCCACAGCTGAGAGGGAGCAGTGACTCAGAGCCACTTTGCCTGTTAAAAGTCTTAGCTTTGATCTCGCTCTGTACAAGTTCAGAGGCTATAGCCCCAACATTCAAAACTAGGAACTGTATCACTGCCTGTCGAATTTAAATCTCTGAGGTCCCTTCCGCACCCCACTTTCCCCTTCTCTCTCAGGCCTGACACCAAGTCTTCTTAGCAGCCCTAATGAGGGCAGACAGTAGGGGTATAAATTTTTTGGGGAAATAAATACTACCCCCCCCCATAGTGCTTCTCCACCAGATCCACCTTCCTCTTTGGCACCATCCTGCCCCTACTTGGTGAAGAACCTTAACTATTTTGGCGGCTCTGTGGGTCTGTAATGCTTAGGAAAGTGGTGTGCGGAACAGCAACACATCTGCATTGAGCGGGCCTGGAGAGACGCCATATTCCCAAGTGACCTGGTGGTGGAATCCAGCCCAACTTTGCTCTTCAGATCTCAGGTCCCCGGTAGAAGAAGAAGAAGCCCTCAGCCTTTCTCTCTCTCTCCAGCTTCATGTTTAAAAAAAGTTATCAATCCACTTTTATCTCAGACTTCCATCAAGGGCGGTGAACAAGGGCCCACCCTCTTTTTATCCTTACAACCATCATGCGAGGTAGGTAAGGCCGAGAGAGGAACTGGCCAAGGTCACTCAGCGAGCTTCGCGGCCAGGTGGCGATATGAACCTAGCCTGACACACTCACCGTGAAACAAATTTAGAGTCCAGCGGCACCTTTAAGACCTAC
>NW_015173412.1:0-5608 GCF_001447785.1 Gekko japonicus | reverse complement strand
AAAGTTTTACTCATGGTATGAGCTTTTGTGCGCATGGACACCTTTAATTTTTATTTATTTATTGGATTTATATCCCACCCTCCCCCTTATGGGCTCAGGGAGGGTTCCAACAGTAAAAATAACAATACAATTAAAACCATTTTAAAACAGAATACGAAATAACATAATTCATATGTGCCATACAACTCTAGTAAAAGCCAGATACCTCAGTGGTTGATGGTGTTAAAATTAAGTTTTTAAAGATCCTTAAGATTTAAGGTCTTAGGGACCCAGGCTACAGATGGAGGGGACCCAAAGGGGGGGACGGACGATGCCTGCTTCCTCAACCAAAAGCCGAGCGGAAGAGCTCCATCTTGCAGGCCCTGCAGAATTGTAATAAATCCCGCAGGGCCCTGATCTCACACGGGAGCTCATCCCACCAGGCAGGGGCCAGGGCTGAAAAACTTGGTCTTAAAGGTGCCTGACTGGACTCTAAATTTGTTCTGCCGCTTCAGACCAACATGGCTGGCCACCTGGATCTACTCTAACCGTGACACTTTGACTCTTCTGAAGCACCTGAAGGAGTTTTAAAGAACCCTTCTCCAGGCACTTTTGGAAAGCCCAAGATTCTCCCAGTAGACGGGCAATTGGACTCAAGTCAGAGTTAGGCTTGCCAAGTCCCCCTGTACAGAGATACACAACAATACCAAGGTCTTGATTGCTTGCCCTTTCCTCAGTTTAGGCAAAATGCAGGCTCTCCTGCTTCGATCCGGGGAGCCCAAGGTCTTGCAAAGCATATTATGCTTAGTCTAGTCCTCAACGTGTACAAAGGAAACAGTGATATAGAAGTGATATGTGTGGATAATTGGCTGGCTCTCCCGAGCTTCAAGGAGGCCAGATTGGTGGTAACCAGGGCCAGGGCTTTTTTGGTGGCGGCTCCACTCTGGTGGAATGAGCTCCCAGAAGAGATCAGGGCCCTGTGGGACCTTTCACAGTTCTGCAGGGCCTGTAAGACGGAGCTCTTCCACCAGGCCTTTGGAGCTGCCACCTATGCTCCCTCTAAGCTGTGGAATCTTGTGAGCAAAAATTCTACTTTGTGAGCTCCTGGCATTAAAGTTTTGAGCGAGCGATTTGACTGCTGCATAAATTAGTTTGCTCCGGAGGCTAAAAAACGGTGAGCTAACTCACACTAACTCAGCTTAGAGGGAACACTGGCCGCCACTACTAACACCACTAACACATCTACCGCCAACAATTGATATCTATGTTGGCGGAACCCTGACCTGCTGGTCCCCTAAATACTGCCCAAGCCAATCACCCTAGCCAGTTGAGGAAGACCAAAGAGCTGACCATTAAATGAGGAATGTCACTAGCACTTTATTATGTCCGAGTTTTAATACTGTATTTATTGATTTATGTGATTTTATGTGATTGTATTGTTGGAATTTTACTCTGTAAGCCGCCCTGAGCCGGCCCAGGCCGGGAGGGCGGGATAGAAATCTAATAAATAAATACAAATTAATAAAATAATGTTCACAAAACTTCAGGGAAGAAATGTTACACTTTCTGACAGAAGCCAATTGCAAGGTGGTACCACAAGACCCACACACTTGGATTGTCCCCCAGAGTGTTTGGGACTGTGCTACTGAGTCCGGTCAAAACAGCTCAGCAGAGGGAACACGGAAATGGGCACCTGGCTGCTAACGTATTTCTGGTGTTCTTCCTCGCAGAAGTTTCTGCTCCATCGGCTGTTCTTTGTCGCAATGTTGCCGGAAAACACAGAGAGCGGAGAAGTCATAGGTATGGTAGCCGGTCTCACCTTGACTTAGGGGCATGGAGATGTTTCTGGGCTCTGTAATGACGGCCTCTGCTTTCTGGAGCTCCAGAGAGGCAGAATAAAGGCCACGAAACTTTCAGAGCAGGTTCCAGTTCCTGGAAGCAATATGTGTTTTCTCTAAGGGAACGAAAGGGTTGTTAGATCTTGCAGTAGCCCCCTGACAGACGTATAGGATGTCAGACACAAGCTCCGGGGGGACTTTGCTTTTTGTAGCTTCTCTAAATCCCCGTTATGTAGATTGCTAATCTGTTTTCCTCTCTTCATAAGCTTTCCACGAACAGCTTTTTCAGAGGATTGCAAAGTTTCACCTGGGGGAACCGGTCTCTGGGGTTCTCCTCATCTATCCCAGCTGTGTTCTTCATATTCTTGAGGTAAGCTGGGGGGGGACTCACTAACTCATCAAGGAAAACTGAAGGACTCTTGTAGATCGTGCAGAATTATAATAGATTCCAATGCAAGCTACTTACTTATGTCATTTTTTTGGTCCCTACAAAATGATTGTTTCCCAGTCAGTCTTCTTAACGTAGAATTCAGAACTGTATATTTTTAAGGGGGGGGGACTTCAAAACCAGATTTTAAAAATAGCAAACATTTCATAATTTTCCTGTTCTGCTCTTGTCTTAAACCCTTCCTACGTGTCAGAAGTTTTCAGGTAAGCAGCAGCAGTTTTCAGAGCAGTGAAGTCGCTAAATTTGCAGATTACATGAAGTTGTTCAGGGTGGTGAGAACCAGGGAGGATTGTGAGGACGAGCGAGTGGGTGTCAACGTGGCAAATGGGGTTCAATGTGGCCAAGTGCAAAGTGATGCACATTGGAGCCAGAAATCCTAACTATAAATACACGTTGATGGGGTCCGAACTGGCAGAGACTGACCAAGAGAGAGATCTTGGAGTCATAGTAGATAACTCAATGAAAATCTCTAGACAGTGTGCAATAAACTGCAATAAAAAAGGCCAATGCTATGCTGGGGATTATTAGGAAGGGAATTGCAAACAAATCAGACAGTATCATAATGCCCCTGTATCAATCAATGGTGCGACCTCATGGAGTACTGTGTACAGTTCTGGTCACCCCTATGAAGAAAGGTTAAAGCGCTTGGGGCTCTTTAGCTCGGAGAAACAACGGCTGAGTGGGTAACATGATCAAGGTTTATAAGATTATGCATGGGATAGAAGAGATCAAGAAAGAAGTCCTTTCCTCCCTTTCTCACAATTCAAGGATTCGTGGGCACTCACTGAAATTGCTGAGCAGTAGGGTTAGAACAGATAAAAGGAAGTCCTTGTTCACCGAAAGAGTGATTAGCACATGGAATTCACTACCACAGGAGGTGGCGGTGGCTACAAGCATGGACAGCTTCAAGAGGGAATTAGATAAGCATATGGAGCAGAGATCCATCAGTGGCTATTAGCCACAAGGTATAGATAGGGACTCTCAGTCTGGGGCAAGTGATGCTCCGTCTTCTTGGTGCTTGGGGGGGGGCAAACAGTGGGAGGCCTTCTGGTGTCCTGGCCCCACTGCTGGACCTCCTGGTGGCACCTGGTATTCTTGGCCACTGTGTGACACAGAGTGTTGGACTGGATGGGCCATTGGCCTGTTTCAGCATTGGCTTCTCTTCTGTTCTTATGTTCAGGTACCCAGAGGGACTGCAAATACCTTCCAATAATGTATGCATTTCTTACCTTCTTACAGTCATCCAGTGGCACACTCTACCACATCCTTAAGGAGCTAGCAGCTGCGGAAAACGAAGAGCCAGAGTAAGTGATACAAAGCTTGCAGTATTTCTCGCATGTGTGTGTGCTGGGGGGTGTCGCCGTCATTCACTGTATGGATCACAATGCAATTCCCAGAGAGGTAGCTGCGTTAGTCAAACTGCAGCCAACACAACAGAATCTCATGGGCATTTCAAAGACTCAGAAACACGTCTCGTGGTGTATGTTTTTTTGTGAGCAGGAAGCTAGTTTGTCAAATGCTATCAATTAGAAGAAGAGATTGGATTTATACCCGGCCCTTCAGTACCCAACCGAGTCTCAGAGCGGCCTACAAACTCCTTTCCCTTCCCCTCCCCACAACAGACACCCTGTGAGGTAGGTGGGGCTGAGAGAGCTCTGACAGAAACTGCTCTTTTTCAAGAACAGCTGTGCCAGAACTATGGCTTGCCCAAGGTCATCCAGCCAGGTGCAAGTGGAGGAGTGGGGAATCAAACCCGGTTCTCCCGGATTAGAGTCTGTGCACTTAACCATGACACTAAACTGGTTCAAATTAGAATTACTGACAAATTCTGACAACAAACGTTAACATGGTCTCATTACTTGGGCAGATATGGGCATGTGTTTGTGTGAGACAGAGAGCTCTGTTGGTGGGTAATCCAGAAAAACCTTTGGGAATAGAAAAGGTCCAGAAGACCTTTGGGAATAGAAAAAGGTGGGTAGCTGCGTTGGCCTGAAGCAAGAGAAAAAAGTTTGAGTCCAGTGAAGAAGTCTGCATGCACACGAACGCTTACACCCAGAATTAAACTTGTTGGTTTTAAAGGTGCCATTGGACTCAAGCCTTTTGGGGGGAATATAAAGGTTTTCCCACCTCTTCTGGATGTCACGCAGGATCAGACTATAGCAGTTCTCCAAGAGGATTCCAGTGCTGGGGGGGACAGCCTGACACAGCTACTACACTTGATAAAGTCTCCCCAGTTCCATAAGGGTAGAGAGAGCCTCTTGGGACTGCACACAACAGGGTCGCCCTCTTGAGACGGTTTGAGACTCTTTTCCACTTCAGGCCTTTCCTGCGTGACATTAAGATACTGGTGGTGTCTCACAACATCCCGACCAAGCTCTTCACACAGTGGTACGCGACAGCGCTGGACGTGCCCGAAACCCTCGAAGACGTCACGCAGACCCAGACGACGGAGGAAGTGATAACGGAGTGCCTGACCCTCATCCTCAAACTGGGAGTTTATCTCGCCACGCTTAAGGTGAGCGGGTTGCAAGGAGCAGGCCCAATTGCGAACCTGAGTTCCCCAAAAATGAGTATAGTAAGTATGCTATATACGAAGCTTGGGGAAATGAAAAGATCAGTTCCAAAAGTGAACCCCCCCCCCCAAGTTTTTGGAACTCTGTCAGTTGCTCCTTGCACTAATCCAGGTATGACTGGTCTCGGCAACTCTAAGGAGAAGCTCTTTGTATGTCAAAAAGTATTTTCTGTTGGAAGTATTGCAGCACGTGCAAAGGAAATTGGCTGGAAAGGCCCAGTTCAGAGAGAGGTGGATGTGGGCTAGGTAATCCAAGATTGTTGCTTTAAATGGATTAATTTTGCTAGGTGGGAAAAAAGGAAAATTAGATGTATTGATTGGATGGGCATCTGTAAGGGAAGAATTAATACACTGAGTTGTGTGCGAGTCGCTACTGTCAAAATGCCGAACTCTAAGCCAGGGGTATCCAGAGAAACAGTACGTTCAGCATTGGAGTATTTTGGAGAGTTTGGATTAGGGATGTGCATTCAGCCAATCACTGCCATGCATTTGCAAATGCATTGCAGTTTGCAATTTTGGATTAGGGGTTTGCAATCAGCCAATCACTGCAATGCATTTGCAAATGCATTGCAGTTTGCAATTTTGGATTAGGGGTGTGCTTTGCAGTTTGCAACTTTTTGCAAGGCTGTTGCTTCGAGTCCAACCACTAGCTTGCTTCTTTCCCTGGGAAAAAGCACTGGTAGCCAATAGGGCTTTGGCATCTGCTCTCTGGCCAATCACAGAAGGTGTTTCTTTATGAAACCCTTCTGTGTATGCCCAGAGAGCATAAAA
>NW_015173411.1:7215-7519 GCF_001447785.1 Gekko japonicus | reverse complement strand
GTCACGGAGAGGCGATTGTGCGGTGTGCCGTTCGGTCCCCGGCCCGGGGGCTGCTGCGTGGGTGGCACGGGAGGGAGCCAGCCAGAGTGGGCAGCGGGGTCTGCAGACTCAGCCACTTCTCCCAGCGCGGGAAAAAGAGGGGCAAAAGTTGCGGGGGCGCCCAGGAGGAGGGGAGGTGTTGCTTGAGGATCTGCCTAGGAGGAGGGGAGGTGTTGCTTGAGGATCTGCCGAATCTGGGGGCTGTTAAAGAGCAAACGCCAGGGCGAAGCTTCGCCCGAGCGCTCATCGCCGACTTTAAAAAAAA
>NW_015173411.1:6217-6759 GCF_001447785.1 Gekko japonicus | reverse complement strand
CAGGACACCAGAAGCCCTCCCACTGTTGCCCCCCCCAAGCACCAAGAATACAGAGCATTCCTTGCCCCAGACATAAGAACATAAGAGAAGCCAATGCTGGATCAGGCCAATGGCCCCTCCAGTCCAACACTCTGTTACACAGGGGCCAAAAATACCAGGGGCCATCAGGAGGTTCAGGAGGACCCCTGAAACAAACCTTACGAACTTTTCAAGCACTTCATGCACCATACATAGCCAATATTTGCTAAAGGATGTGGCAATCCGTTCACCCCTCCCCCCCTTTGCCTTTTTACCAGCTACAGGACAAGCAAACAGGGCAACTTTTCCTTGGCAAGAAGCGAGAGATGGGTGGGAAACAACTGCACTTGCTAAACATTATCCTGCCTTGCAAGCCAGATAAGGAACAAGAAACAAGCAACAGCCTATATAGCACCTAGCCACAAGAGGGAACGCAGCACAGTTGCTAGCATGAAACAAGAGCCGGGCAATCACACACACACACACACACACACACACACACACAAACACCCAACATACAGGGG
>NW_015173411.1:0-6177 GCF_001447785.1 Gekko japonicus | reverse complement strand
GGGGGGGGGGGGAGACCGCTGCATTTAAAAAGCCCCGTCCTTGAATCCTCGCGCCCACCCCCCCCCATTCCCACGTGCTTCGAAACTGCAAAAGCCACTCGCGCAGCCGCCACCACCCCTCGCTCAGCGGGCAGCCCTTTAAACGGCAAGTCTGATTTCCCACCGCCTCTGAGGCGCACGGAGCAGAGGCTGCCACTTCTCGCCAGATTTTTGCAAGGCGCCCACAGAAGGGGGTGGAATCGGGAAAGGGGGAGGGAAGAGACTCCCACTCACTGGAGCTGAAGTGTGCAAGCTGCTGTGGTGATGGAGGAGGAGGACTTTTGGTGAGCAGGAGGAGAAGGCGGTGTTGGTTGGTGGTGGACTGCCAGGAGGGGACCCTGCGGCTGGCTCACATGGCTAACCTAGGCACGCACAGCACCAAGCCCCGGCGGTCAGAGGCCAGACCCGGCAGTCTCCCCCAGAGATACCCCGGAGTCCAAGCCCCCCCACCACGTGGGCAGCCTGCCTCTCTCGTAGTCCTGTCCCGCGCCTGGCTCACCTTCTCATGCCCCTCTCCACGGGCAGCTCTCTGCACAGGCCAGCCCACCCACTCCTTCTGGCCAATGAGAGGGGGAGGCGGTGGTGGCAACCCGGCCAGTAGAAATGAGAGGGGGGTTGAGGTTTGATTCCAAGATGATGCCGGGATGGCAAAAGCGTTTGCCTGGATGCCGTTGGACTCGCACGATCTCTCGTCCTGCGTCGACCCGTGCAGCACCACGTGCTCCGTGAAACGGCCCCGGGAAGCGAGGGGAGGGGTGGCTGTGCTTCTCGTGGCACTGACTAAAGCCTGCTGGGAGCAGGGGGCGGGGCTTGGTTATGTGACCGCCCCGCCCCCTGGGCTGCTCACTCCCGGAGCTACGTACCGGAGAGCTCCGGCTCCATCCAACCCCTGGTCTGCATGTTGACAAGGAAATGCTCTGGGATTTGGGCAAAACTGCACAGTCTTATCACTGAATTTTGCCCAAATCGTAAGAGCATCACCTTGACGTGACACCAGCCATACCCCTTCCGCTGCTTGGTGGAAGTGACTGCACCACTAGTGCAGCACGATTTCCCCACTCCCACGCCCGCCCCCCCAAACCCGTAGCAGCAGCAGCAGCAGCACTATGGTTAGAACTGGGCTTGCCAATTTCCAGGTGGAACCTGGAGATCTGTCAGCTAGCTGCCATGTTTCACTTGTGTTTGTTCTTTCCTGACTGTGGTGTGAATGTGCATGCTTGCTTGCTTGCTTTGCTCGCTTGCTGTAAACAGCGATAGGGAGGCGCTCATGAGACCATGCGAACTGGCACTGCCAGACTGAGTTATCTGACTAACCTTGAGGAGGAGGGAGGGCTTGCATTCCACTGTTGGTGTGAATATTTCTGCTCTCATGGGGCACGGAGAGTCTCCCGTTCATTATGTAACCTCCTGTTGGGAGAATTCCTGCGCGCGCTTGGATTTCATTTGCTTAGCCAATTGCAGCATCATGTTATATGTAGTGATGCATCCGCCCCATTGTCATTGCTAACAATATACCTGTAGATCATGGCAACAGACCTGTAGTCTAATAAAGCATAACGATTCCCTGGAAACGTGTGTGGAGATTTGCATGCTGTTGATCCTGACAAGATCCACTTTGTGAGCTACTGGCATTAAAGTTGTGAGCCAGCGACTTGGCTACTGCATAAGTTAGTTTGCTCTGGAGACATCCCAACCCTCCACCCATTTCTTGTCAGACTGGTGCTTGTAAGCTGCCTTGGCCATGTCCAATGTCTCACATATCTTTGGCCACGTGCTTGCCCTCATGTCGTCACCACTCCACCCAATTGAGAAGGCATGAACATGGAATCTGGGACCTCCTTGGGTCGGCTTTCATGCTGCAAGGAGGTGGGACAAGGCGTCCGCCAGGGAGTTCGATTTGCTTGGGAAATGGTGTAGGGTGAATTCAAACTTAGAGAGGAAATCAGCCCACCAAAGTTGTTTGGCGTTTAGGTTTTGGGGGGTACGGAGGACTTCAAGATTTTTATGATCCGTCCACACTTCAAACAGCAACCTCGCCCCTTCCAACCAGTGTCTCCATGTGGAGAGTGCTAGCCGGATGGCCCCTGCCTTCTTTTCCCATACCATGTGGGGCAGGGTTGCCAGCCCCCAGATCTGTGCAGGGGAAGCCCCGCCCTCAAGAGCAACCAGTATTCCCTCTAAATTGAGTTAGTGTAAGCTAGCTCACAGTTTTTTAGCCACCAGCTCACAGATTCTTGTCTTAGCTTTATGAATTTAATAAATGAGGTGTTGCACAAGCACCTGTTTAAGGGGGTGCTAGTCTACTTAGATGACATTTTGCTGAACTCCTTCGACAAATCCTCTCATGTGCAGTTGGTGAGGGAGGTGCTCAAAACGTTGCACAAGCACAAACTGTTTGCCAAACTGTCAAAATGCGAGTTCTATCAGACAGAAATTGACTTTCTGGGTTATCACATCTCCCCCCGCGGCATAGAAAGGGACCGGGGAAAAGTGAAGGACGTTTTGGGGTGGGAGGCTCCTAATACTCGCCGGCAACTTCAAAGCTTCTTGGGGTTTGCCAATTTCTATAGAAATTTTCTGTCGAACTTTGCTCAAGTGAGTTTACCCCTTACTGACTTACTGAAAACAAGGAGGAGCATATAGCAAAAAATGTAAAGACCAACAATAAAATTTTCTTCAAATACATTAGAAGCAGGAAACCAGCCAGGGAGGCAGTGGGGCCCTTGGATGACCAAGGGGTAAAAGGAGTACTGAAGGATGATAGGGAAATGGCTAAGAAGCTGAATGCATTTTTTTGCCTCCATCTTCACTGTGGAAGATGAGAAGTGCTTGCCCACTCCAGAACCGCTGAGTTCGGGAGGGGTGTTGAAAGACCTGAGTCAGATTGAGGTGACGAGAGAGGAGGTCCTAAAACTGATAAACAACTTAAAAACTGATAAATCACCAGGCCCAGATGGCATACATCCAAGAGTTCTGAAAGAACTCAATTGTGAACTTGTGGATCTCCTGACAAAAATATGTAATCTCTCCTTAAAATCAGCCTCCATTCCTGAGGACTGGAAGGTAGCTAATGTCACTCCCATCTTTAAAAAGGGTTCCAGAGGAGATCCGGGAAATTACAGGCCAGTCAGTCTGACGTCGATACCGGGTAAATTGGTGGAAACCATTATTAAGGAAAGAATTAGTAGGCACATAGATGAACAAAACCTATTGAGGCAGACTCAACATGGGTTCTGTAAGGGAAGATCTTGTCTCACTAACCTGTTAATGTTCTTTGAGGGGGTGAACAAACATGTGGACAAGGGGGATCCAATAGATATTGTTTACCTTGACTTCCAGAAAGCTTTTGATAAAGTTCCTCATCAAAGGCTCCTAAGTAAGCTCAAAAATCATGGGATAAAAGGACAAGTCCTTTTATGGATCAAAAACTGGCTAATTAATAGAAAACAGAGAGTGAGTATAAATGGGCAGTTCTCCCAGTGGAGGGGTGTAAGCAGTGGGGTACCACAGGGATCAGTACTTGGTCCACTGCTTTTTAACTTGTTCATTAATGATTTGGAGTTGGGAGTAAGCAGTGAAGTGGCTAAATTTGCGGATGATACGAAGTTGTTCAGGGTGGTGAAAACCAGTGAGGATTGTGAGGCACTCCAAAGGGATCTGTCAAAGTTGGGCGAGTGGGCGTCAACATGGCAAATGGGGTTCAATGTGGCCAAGTGCAAGGTGATGCACATTGGAGCCAAAAATCCTAACTATAAATACACGTTGATGGGGTCTGAACTGGCAGAGACTGATCAAGAGAGAGATCTTGGAGTTGTAGTAGATAACTCACTGAAAATGTCGAGACAGTGTGTGACTGCAATAAAGAAGGCCAATGCTATGCTGGGGATTATTAGGAAGGGTATTGTAAACAGATCAGCCAATATCATAATGCCGCTATATAAATCAATGGTGCGACCTCATCTGGAATACTGTGTGCAATTCTGGTCACCACACCTTAAAAAGGATATTATAGCTTTGGGAAAAGTGCAGAAAAGGGCAACTCGAATGATAAAAGGGTTGGAACACTTTCCCTATGAGGAAAGGTTAAGGCGCTTAGGGCTCTTTAGCTTGGAGAAACGACGACTGAGGGGTGACATGATTGAGGTTTATAAGATTATGCATGGGAAAGAGCAGGTAGAGAAAGAGGTACTTTTCTCCCTTTCTCACAATACAAGAACTCGTGGACACTCCATGAAATTGCTGAGCGGTCAGGTTAGAACGGATAAAAGGAAGTACTTCTTCACCCAAAGAGTGATTAACACTTGGAATTCACTGCCACAGGAAGTGGTGGCAGCTACAAGCATGGACGGCTTCAAAAGGGAATTAGATAAGCATATGGAGCAGAGGTCCATCAGTGGCTATTAGCCACAAGGTATAGATAGGGACTCTGGGGCAAGTGATGCTCTGTCATCTTGGTGCTTGGGGGGGGGGTCAACAGTGGGATGGCTTCTAATGTCCTGGCCCCACTGGTGGATCTCCTGATGGCACTGGTATTTCTGGCCACTGTGGGATACAGAGTGTTGGACTGGATGGGCCTTTGGCCTGATCCAACACTGGCATCTCTTATGTTCTTATGTTCTTAAGGGGGAAGTGGCCAGAGGCTGCTAAGCCGGGAGCTAAACTAGTTTGATAAATTGAAAGCTCTTTTCACCACCGAGCCCGTGTTGGTGCACCCAGATGAAACAAAGAAATTTGTGGTCCAAACTGACGCTTCAGATGTGGCAATGGGCAAGAGGGGGCAGACGGCAAACTCCATCCCCTAGCATACGTGTCCTGCAAATTCACTGACACCGAACGTAATTGGTCAGTGAGCCACGAGTCACTTAATGTTTTACACCATTCTGATGCCTCACCCCATTTCCCAGGTGGTGAGGTTAGAAAGGGAATTGGGGGGCTTCCGTAGCCCAGAGCTGCTACGGACTGTGGACGAGTGGTAAGCATTATTATAACAAAATTCAGCTAAGGGCAGTAAGTCCACCCAATTGTCTTGTTGATAGTTTGTGAAACACCGTAAGTATTGTTCAAGGGTTTGATTGACACGTTCCGATTGTCCATCAGTCTCTGGGTGGTAGCCACTGCTCAGCCCCCATTCTATTCCCATAACTTCCATGAGCTCCCCCCAGAATCTCGAAATAAATTGGGAGCCCCTATCCGTTATTATCTTGGTAGGCAACGTGTGGAGTCTGAAGACATGTTTGAGAAAGGCTTTAGCCAACGCTTGCGCTTTCGGCAAACTGGGGAATGGAATGAAATGTGCTTGCTTGGAGAACCAATCCACGACTACGCAAATTACCGTCATGGACTTGCTAGGGGGTAAGTCTGTGATGAAATCTATGGAAATCAAAGTTGTTCTTTTCTCGTTGCTCACAATAATGGAGGTGTGTGCTTCTTCACCAGGCTGGGTAACAGTGTGGCTGAAACCTTATTCACATGTAAGGCATGTGCAGGCACCTTCTATGTGTTGCATCACAACAGGTGACTTAAAGTGGGCAAGAGGGGGCAGACGGCAAACTCAGTCTTCTGAGCCTATGTGTGTGTGCACAGTCCATTGTGTGTAGCAATAAATAGTCCATAAAGCAAACATCAATCTCATTCTCTAACAACAGTGGTCTGCAGAGGGGCTTGGATGCCTCTGAAGTTGGTGGCAGGGGCACAAGACACAACACACCCCTCCTCTTGGGCCAAAGGTGATGTCTAGAGGAAGCACCTGTGCAGTCCACCCAAGACTGGTGGCAACAGTGGAGATGGTGGGCCTCCTGCCATAGGAGTCAGCCCTGCTGCTTTGATGCGCCAAACGCATCAAGCTGCCTGATACTGAGTCAGACAATTGGTCCCTCAAGGTCAGTATTGGCCACTCGGACTGGCAGTATTTCTTTTTAACTCTGCAGTTTTGGGGGAGACTTCAAATATCTTTTTTTTAAAAAAGAATGTAGGAAAGTGTTGGCTCTAGACCAGAGGTGTTACAAGGGCCAGATCTGACATAGATGTCACTTTGTCGGGCCGGGCCATGTATGCTGTTACGATTGCGCTGGCCGGCCAGGCAGGGCACGGAAGTATTGAAGGTATTTTGTTTGTTAATGTTTCTCGTGGAAGACTCAA